>NW_024097980.1:1197500-1207500 GCF_016545835.1 Crotalus tigris | reverse complement strand
ACTTCACCCCGTTTTATTTCATGTTCATCTCTTTTCTTCTTGTTTCCGCTGACCATTTTATCATCTGAAATACAGATGAACCACTGAGCTAAAGGCAACCGAAGGCTGCAAAGGTTTAAACATCCAGTAATGAAGGCCATTTGGATGCCAGTAAGGGTGCTGCCGAATGGTTTCCATTAATCTGGCTTCCAAACCAGCTGGAAATATCCAAGCAGATTGCGCAGCGCAGATGGGAAGAGCCCGGGACGCCTGAAAAAAAAAAAAAAACCAGGCCTATGCTCGGATCCTCACAGCTCGTAATTTTCTTCGGCGTCGGGATTTATGGGAAGCAAGCAAGTTCGAAATAATAAGTGAAATCTCGCAGCCTGGAATGGCCTAATCCAGTGGTTCTCAACCTTTTTAATGTCGCGACCCCCAACCGGTCGTAAGTCGAGGACTGCTCAACCGGTCGTAAGTCGAGGACTACTCAACTGGTGCAGCACCGTTTGCAGACTGGGACTTTTGGCGGGCTCAGCAGGGCAGAGACAGCCTGGACAATTCCTATTGGCTTTTGAAAGCCAATAGAATAGACTCTATTCAAGAGAGTCTATTCTATTGGCTTTCAAAAGCCAATAGAATAAAAGGGAGTAGCACAGCTAAGGAAAAGGGGGAAAAAATGGCGGACTGCGTTGTTTGGCGTGAAATGGTCGTTCGACCCCAAATGGGGTCCCGACCCACAGGTTGAGAACCGCTGGCCTAATAGGGTAGCCACGAAAGGAAGGTGGGGAACAGCAGAAGCAGCAGCTGCCGAGGAAGAAAATGGCCCGAAATAACATTCAAGTATTGGCAATAAAAAGGGCTGATTGGAAAAGTTAATGAGAGCTGAAATAAAAGCATTCCCATCGATCTTTTCTCTCCCAGTTGCTGCTGCTGCTGCTGTGCAAAAGAGGCTTCAATCATCCCCAGCCTTGTAAGAGTGTGGAGGAAAATATGAAAATAACTTAACTGTGTGTGGAGTGAAAGTTTTTAACATGTTATACTCTATGGTCCTTCTGGCTAATCGATGGGGAAGAAATGGAGGTAGTGACAGATTTTATTTTTCTGGGCTCCAAGATCACCGCAGATGGGGACTGCAGCCAGGAAATTAAAAGACGCTTGCTCCTGGGGAGGAAAGCTATGGCAAATCTAGACAGCATACTAAAAAGCAGAGACATCACCCTGCCAACAAAAGTGCGTATAGTCCAGGCCATGGTTTTCCCAGTTGCAATGTGTGGATGCGAAAGTTGGACCATAAGAAAGGCCGAGCGCCAAAGAATGGAGGCCTTTGAACTCTAGTGCTGGAGAAGACTCCTGAGAGTCCCCTGGACTGCAAGGCGATCCAACCGGTCAGTCCTAGAGGAGATCAACCCCGACTGCTCTTTAGAAGGCCAGATCCTGAAGTGGAAACTCAAGTCCTTTGGCCACCTAATGGGAAGGAAGGACTCCCTGGAGAAGAGCCCGATGCTGGGAAAGATGGAGGGCAAGAGAAGAATGGGACAACAGAGAATGAGGTGGCTGGATGGAGTCACTGAAGCAGGAGGCAGGAGCTTCAATGGACTCCAGAAGATGGTAGAGGACAGGAAGGCCTGGAGGAGATCAACCCTGACTGCTCTTGAGAAGGGCCAGATCCTGAAGTTGAAACTCAAGTCCTTTGGCCACCTAATGAGAAGGAAGGACTCCCTGGAGAAGAGCCCGATGCTGGGAAAGATGGAGGGCAAGAGAAGAAGGGGACGACGGAGAAGGAGGTGGCTGGATGAAGTCACTACCCAGCTCGGAGAGCACCAAGGACCCCACCGTTCAACACTGAGCTACCAATATTCCCTTTTGTTGGCTTCCTCTTTGAGGTGAAGGCATCTCTTCCTTTGAAGTCCAACTTACGTGGCGTGATCTTCCCTCAGCATCTGCTGTCGTTGCCATTCTTGCTGCCTTTTTTTTTCTTCCAGTTGATTAGCCTAGAAGGGAAAAAGGATCAGGTCAGCCAGAAGCTAAATATAAATAGGCTGGCTAATAAAATGAAGCCCCCCCCCCAAAATGCAATTATATTTTTCATTGGAGCTCCATGAGTTGTGAGCTTCTTTTTCAGAGTGAAAAAAAAAATGCATGTCACAGACTAAGCAGATCCTACCCAAAACACGTCTAAATTCTGGTTTAATATTGCATCCCCAAGACTTAAAATTAGCTGTTCTCCCTCTCATTTCTTCCTTGGACAAAAATAATACATGATCCAAGCAAGTTGCTTATTTGCATCTTTGTAAGTAAGCAACTCACTTGGATCATGTATTATTTTTTCCATCCCTAGATTAATGAGAAACCATAACTATGGTTATTGGGACGGGGTGGGGTGGGAGAGCGAGGGCCTTAATATCTCTTAAAAAGTGGCTTGTTTTTCCCCAAAGAATAACTTAGTCAAGCTTGGACCTAATTGTAAAATGAAAGGTTCAGGTGAAACATGAACACAACCTTTCCTTATTCCAAGTTGGAGAAGATAGAAAGGAACGGGACTTTGAAGGGACAGCCATGGTTTGTTTTAGCCATGACTGAATGAATAACTGTTGCTTACTAGATGGTTTACACATTGTGTCTTGTGTGTGCTCCCTCTCATCCTTCCAACAATTGTTGCAAAACTAATTTTTAGTATGAGAGGAGACCAACCACTACACACCCAGGGAAACTTAATATTGACTTTTCTTTCTTTCTTTCTTTCTTTCTTTCTTTCTTTCTTTCTTTCTTTCTTTCTTTCTTTCTTTCACTTTCTTTTTCTTTCTCTCTTTCTCTTTCTCTCTGTCTCTCTGTCTCTTTCTTTCTTTCTCTTTTTTCTTTCTTTCTCTCTCTTTCTCTTTCTTCTCTCTTCTTTCTCCCTCCCTCCCTCTTTTCTTCCTGCTATCCTCCCTCCCTCCCTTTCCCATCAACTTCCTTCCTTCCTTCCTTCCTTCCTTCCTTCCTTCCTTCCTTCCTTCCTTCCTTCCTTCCTTCCTTCCTTCTCCTTCATCAACCTACCTTCCATCCATCCATCAATCCATATACCATCTCCTTCCTTCCTTCCTTCTCCTTCATCAACCTACCTTCTTCCATCCATCCATCCATCCATCCATGTACCATCTCCTTCCTTCCTTCCTTCCTTCCTTCCTTCCTTCCTTCCTTCCTTCCTTCTCCTTCATCAACCTACCTTCTTCCATCCATCCATCCATCCATATACCATGTCCTTCCTTCCTTCTCCTTCATCAACCTACCTTCTTCCATCCATCCATCCATCCATATATCATCTCCTTTTCCTTCCTTCCTTCCTTCCTTCCTTCCTTCCTTCCTTCCTTCCTTCCTTCCTTCCTTCCTTCCTTCCTTCCTTCCTTCCTTCCTTCCTATTCCCAGGGCTACATTGTCTGAGCTGGGCAGCCAAGTAAACGTTTTATATAAACAAAACCAACGCCTCTTTGGTCTACATAATTCCTACTGAGAAGGTGAGCTATTGTCCCACCATACTGCCCACCTCGTTCAGTCCACCTTACCTTGACTCTTTGTACGGCTTTCTTTTTCAGAATCTCGGCTTCTTCAGCCTCTCTTCTGTTTCTCTCGTAGTCTTCTTTCTTCAGCTGAAAGAAGAAGAAGAAGCGGCGCCCTTAAAAAGATGGTCCTTTAGTTTACCAAATTCAGTTTTGGAAGGCGCTACAGTGACTATCAAAGTGAGAGACCAACGTGGTGTCCAGGATTGGTAAGTCCTTGTGTATTTCAAGAATACAGAATAACCAAGTTGGAAGGGACCTTGGAGGTCATCTAGTCCACCCCCCTGCTCAAGCAGCAGACCCTTACAGAATCATAGAAGAACAGAGCTGGAAGGGACCTTGGAGGTCATCTAGTCCAACCCCTGCTCAGCCAGGAGACCTTTACAGAATCATAGAAGAACAGAGCTGGAAGGGACCTTGGAGGTCATCTAGTCCAACCCCTGCTCAGCCAGGAGACCTTTACAGAATCATAGAAGAACAGAGCTGGAAGGGACCTTGGAGGTCATCTAGTCCACCCCCCTGCTCAAGCAGCAGACCCTTACAGAATCATAGAAGAACAGAGCTGGAAGGGACCTTGGAGGTCATCTAGTCCAACCCCTGCTCAGCCAGGAGACCTTTACAGAATCATAGAAGAACAGAGCTGGAAGGGACCTTGGAGGTCATCTAGTCCAACCCCTGCTCAGCCAGGAGACCTTTACAGAATCATAGAAGAACAGAGCTGGAAGGGACCTTGGAGGTCATCTAGTCCACCCCCCTGCTCAAGCAGCAGACCCTTACAGAATCATAGAAGAACAGAGCTGGAAGGGACCTTGGAGGTCATCTAGTCCAACCCCTGCTCAGCCAGGAGACCTTTACAGAATCATAGAAGAACAGAGCTGGAAGGGACCTTGGAGGTCATCTAGTCCAACCCCTGCTCAGCCAGGAGACCTTTACAGAATCTTAGAAGAACAGAGCTGGAAGGGACCTTGGAGGTCATCTAGTCCAACCCCCTGCTCAGCCAGGAGACCCTTAGAGAATCATAGAAGAACAGAGCTGGAAGGGACCTTGGAGGTCATCTAGTCCAACCCCCTGCTCAGCCAGGAGACCCTTACAGAATCATAGAAGAACAGAGCTGGAAGGGACCTTGGAGGTCTTCTAGTCCAGCCCCTTGCTCAAGCAGGATACACTATACTATTATGGACAAATAGCTACCTGGATATTTAACAAACCTCTTTCCAAACATTTAATCATATATATTGCCGAAGATGCTGCCCAAAAATACTTATTTAACCTTAGTATCTGAGCTGGGAAGGCACACACTCCATCAGTGGGAGCCCCTCTTGCAACCTGACAAGCAAATTCAATGGGGAAGCTAGATTCATTTAACAACTGTATGGCTAATGCAGGGGCTCTTTTATGACTGGTGGACTTCAACTCCCAGAATTCCTGAGCCAGCCACGCTGAGGGGAAAGGGAAAGGTTTCCAAACTGAGCCATGCTGGCTCAGGAATTCTGGGAGTTGAAGTCCACCAGTCACTGGACCATGAAAGGCTGTGAAGCAAGGATCTAGAACAGGGGTGGGGAACCTTGGCTCTTTTATGACTGGTGGACTTCAACTCCCAGAATTCCTGAGCCAGCCATGCTGAGGAGAAAGGCAGAGGTTTCCAAGCTGAGCCATGCTGGCTGAGGAATTCTGGGAGTTGAAGTCCACCAGTCATGAAGGGGACATAGTTTCCCCATGCTGGCTGAGGAATTCTGGGAGTTGAAGTCCATGAGTCATGAAGGGGACATAGTTCCCCATGCTGGCTGAGGAATTCTGGGAGTTGAAGTCCACGAGTCATAAAAGAGCCAAGGCTGAGGACCTCTGATATAGGGCAGGGGTGGGGAACCTTGGCTCTTTTATGACTCGTGGACTTCAACTCCCAGAATTCCTGAGCCAGCCATGCTGAGGAGAAAGGGAGAGGTTTCCAAGCTGAGCCATGCTGGCTCAGGAATTTTGGTAGTTGAAGTCCGCAAGTCATGAAGGGGGCCATAGTTTCCCCCATGCTGCCTCAGGAATTCTGGGAGTTGAAGTCCACGAGTCATAAAAGAGCCAAGGTTGCCTACCCCTGGGCTAATGTAACAATGGCAATGATTCAGCTCACAACTGTGGCAAGTCGTGAAATGGGGCAAAATTCACTTAAACCAATGTCTCATTTAGCAACCTAAAATGTGGGCTCCATTGTTGTTGAGGACTGCCTATCTCAAATCCGCAATTCCACATCCTCTTTGTGAATCTCAGTCCCTCATCTCAGATACCTCCAGAAAGGAACATTTACCGATAGTAACTAGGACAACACAGTTTCTGCAGTATACTTTACACCGTTCACATGATGCCCCCAAATGCCAAAATATCATGGAGAAAGCATTTTCCCTCAATTTCTCAAAAATCTTGCAAAAAGCAGTTGGGTCCAGATAATCACAGCCTATTTCTAAAGAGCGGTGTCATCGGTTCCAGCAGTCATGGGAAGAGAATACACAAAAGGCACAAATGTACATACCCAAAGTTTACACGCCGCAGTCAGCTTTGTTTTAACCATTAACCGCAGCTGGTTTAACTAACCGCGGTGGCATGATTCACACATATCTAATGCTAATGGGAGGGTGGACCCGTGAAACTAAGCCAAAAATGAACCACAGGGTTTGTGTTGTTGTTTTTTTGATGAGGATGTGCAGAAACCAAACCAGGGACTGGTGCCTCCTGTGCACATCTGAGCAAGTCTGTCTTTATTCACCCGCTATAAATGCCACTTTTGAATGCTGCAAAATGATGCATCTTATAACACAAGGGCTACATTGGCTCTGGGGAAGAGGCCCAAACATTTGGTTTGTTCAGTTTTCAGTTGTTGTTTTTTTTTTAACTTATAGTTTCTGAACCTGGGGTAAACTCGTAAAGTTTACAAAATGAAATGCAATTTCTGGTGTGCTCTTTGCTCCAATCTGGAAGGAAAAAATAATAATTCTGCGTATGGAAAGGTTAAATCAGACCACATATTTCTCTTCTTGTTCCATGCAACGAATAAGAACTGACAGCTACATTTTAACTGACCTTTTGCTGGTATTTTGATTGGGTGTACTCAAATTGCTGTTTTTCCCTGACTTCAGCCTCTGTGGCTCTTCCTCCTGTAAATTCAACGTGAGATGTTAACACGGCAACAACGCGGAGGTCACCCTAAATAAAGATTTAAAACAGCCAGTGTTCACGGACACATTAAATTGCTACCCAAGCTTATTAAAATACAAGAGCAGCAACAAAAATAAGGATCAAATCTGAGCCACAAAATTGACCAGGCTCAAAAAATGGAATGTTACATGTGCATTGCAATGTGGCAGAACTGAGAATTGTAAACACCCTAATCCAGAGGTAGGCAACCTTGGCTCTTTTATGATTCGTGGACTTCAACTCCCAGAATTCCTGAGCCAGCCATCAATCATCCAAAAACAAAATCATATAATAGCTCAAGTAAATACATTAAATGTTCCCTCTCTATTTCCCTCAAATAATATAACCTATTTAACATAATCCATTTCTAGTCCACAAGTCTTAAAGTGGCCATGTTTGAAGACCCCTGACTTAAAATAAGGAGCTTGAATCTATCTTCCAATCAATGGGACATCACGATAACCACAATTCAGAAGATAAGTTGGCAACTCCCCAAATTGCAGATTTTAGAAAAAATTGATCTTGCAGATGCTTCTCTTATGGACTATGCTTCTCCATGCATCTCAAAGGAAAATTGCATAAGTTCCCCGTGGGACAACATTTTAGACCTTGTGGTCTAAAGACTTATTTTGTCCCCACTGCCCATTTAACAATGAGATCAGATTTAGTTTTTAACGGCCGATGAATTCAAGGGTTCCGCTCTTGAAAAAAATTGAATTATCTTCTTGCAGATGGGTGTTTCCAGCAAGGAAACCAAGTTGCTAAGTTTGTTTTGCTCTCATTCTGACTTAGAAAGAAATCCTGATGTTCTTAGTTGTAGCTTTGGCTTTATTATGTTGTACCGGTTTTATATCTGATACTTCTTCTATTGCTCTATTTTATAATGTTAGTGTTTTGTTGTTACTGCATTCTATTTGAGAGCATTTCAATGTGGTTACAGTTAAAGAATCTGCTTACTTTTACAATCAACCAGTGGAACTGCTTGCCACCAGAAATCGTGGGTGCTCCATCACTGGAGATTTTTTAAGAAGAGACTGGACAGTCACTTGTCTGAGACGGTATAGGTTCTCCTGCTTGAGCAAGGGGCTGGACTAGAAGACCTTGGAGGTCTTCTAGTCCAGCCCCCTGCTCAAGCAGGAGAACCTATACCATCTCAGACATATACCATCTCTATTCTACTTACTTTATAACTTCCTACAATTTCAAAGCAATCTTAATTTTAACAAGTTGACTGATTGATCCAGAATCACTACTGCAATTTGATCAAGAATTTCCATAAAGTTTTTTTAAAAAATGATACCATTATTCTTTAGGACATCCTTATTAAAAAAAGAGAGAGAGAGAGAGAGAGAGATTTTTAATATTCCACTTTCAGCAGATTCCACAAATTGGCTTTCTGCTTCTTAAAAGTAGCTCAATAACTCTGCAAAGCCTTCAAACACTTTTATTCCACGGATATATCAAAATGCAAAGCTCATTAACCATAGTTAAAAGGGAATTGGGGGAGGGAAAAAAAAGATGAGTAAACTTTTAAGCTTCTTAAAACAACATTGTTCGTCATCAGCTACCCACAACCGATCTTCAAAAAAATACAGTTTAAATGTTTCAGGATTCAATTAAAAAAAAAAAAAACCAACACGGCACACCTCCGTGGAAAAAGTGAAAATTTATACCGCTCTTCCTCCTGCTTGCCGACTTACCTAATTTCTGAGGCTTCAAGGCAATTGGGCCCAGTTTTTGCTGGGCCTTCCATTTTGTCCAATTTTCTAGCTCTTTATTAGCAACTGAAACAGAACAGAAGCAAAACAGAACTCAGGAGAAGCCCCCAAAATATATACAGGGGGTCCCCAACTTACAACAATTCATTTAGTGACCGTTCAAAGTTAGACAACACTGGGAAAAAGTGACTTATGACCATTTTTCACACTACTGAAATTCCTGTGATCAAAATTCAGACACTTGGCTACTGGCATGTACTCATATTTATGAGCATTGAGTGTCCCCATGGACCTGGGATCAAAATTCAGAGGCTTGGCAACTGGCATGTACTTATGACAGTTTCAGCATCCTGGGGTCACGTGATCCCATTTGCTATCTTCTGACAAGCAAAGTCAACGGGGAAGCCCAATCCGCTTAACGACCAGGTGACTAACTTAACTGTAGCAATTCACTTCATGACTTTGGCAAGAAAGGCGGAAAGCTCGCAGACTGGGTTTGAGACCCCAGCACCACACAACGGGGTGAGCTCCTGTCCCTTGCTCCACCACCTGTTTACGTAGCAGTTGGAAAGCATGCCAATGTGAGTAGGTAAACAGGCACCACTTCGATGGGAAGGTAACCGTCAATGCTGCTGTGCTTGCTTTGCTAACATATGGAGATGCAGCCATTTTCCTTCTTATGTTTTACTCTTAGAATTAGAGCTAGGATTAGATGATACTGGGGAGGGGAGGAGGAGGAATGTGCATGGGAGTTTAGTTAGACAAAACAATATTGTAACTAGTGTGAGAACCAAGTTGTTTTTTTTTTTGAAATAAGAGATGATAAGAAATGGCGGGTGGAAGAGCAGGAGGGAAAGCCTGCATTTCAAGCGAATTGGAGAATGTGATTTATGACTGTTAATTGGAGGAGGGAATTGTGCTTTGATACTATGTGCTCAGGGGAGGGTGTGGGGAAAAATGCACACACAGCAAACTGCCATGCTTCCCCCCCCCCACAAACCTCATAACCTTTTGATACCCTTTGTCCTAATGAAGCAGCCAGAAAGTCATCCCCTTTTGACTTAATGCCTCACTTACCTAAAGAGATAATATGCTTAAGTTCCTTCCTATCTCTTCCTGTCTTTGTCAGTTCTTTCTCCTTTTGATCTACCTGTATTTGTTCTTACCTGGTCTTTGACCATGTAATGTGTTACTAGAAAATAGTTGCTTATATGAAAGAATTTTTCCAATGAAGAAACTTTATGTCAGCATCTAATGGTTAAACTTATGAATGTAAAATGTCAGCATTTAATGGTAAAGCCTATGCATGTAACAAATATATAAGAAGCAATAAACTCAGAGTTTGTCAAGCTGTGTCCTGCAGCTTCAGACCTCTGCTCAAGACATGCCTATGTCTTTTTCTTAGCATCTTACAGAGGGGAATTCAGATTTTGGCTTTGTCTATGTTATGTGCCGTTGTTATTCTGCTCAAATAAAGATTCTTTAAGGTAAACCATGCCTCGAAGTTCTTTTGAAGAGTTTCATCTGTCGGAACCATGGCAGTAACAGTATCCTTTGGCGTATAGCCATACTGGACACATGGCCATG
>NW_024097980.1:1085000-1192500 GCF_016545835.1 Crotalus tigris | reverse complement strand
AAGAAGGCTCAACAAAAGAGCAGGTTTGAAATGAAGGGCCCTTGGTGCTTTTGCAATCAGAATGGAGCAAGGAGTTGGACTAGGTTCTCAACCTTTTTAATGCCGCGACCCCCCAACCGGTCGTAAGTCGAGGACTACTCAACCGGTCGTAAGTCGAGGACTACTCAACTGGTGCAGCACCATGGGACTTTTGGCGGGCTCAGCAGGGCAGAGACAGCCTGGACAATTCCTATTGGCTTTTGAAAGCCAATAGAAGTAGACTCTATTCAAGAGAGTCTATTCTATTGGCTTTCAAAAGCCAATAGAATAAAAGGGAGTAGCACAGCTAAGGAAAAGGGGGAAAAATGGCGGACTGCGTTGTTTGGCGACCCCCATGAAATGGTCGTTCGACCCCAAATGGGATCCCGACCCACAGGTGGAGAACCACTGGTCTAGAAGAACTTCAAGGTCCCTTCCAGTTCTATTCGGATTGAAATAGACCTCCCTTAGATTCAGAAACACACACACACAGAGACACACACACACACACACACACACACACACACACACACACACACACACACACGGTATTTGTTCCTGTGAATACTTGAGCCCTCCAGCAATTGTGAATAGGAGGAATCACAAAACCAAGCCATATTTCTAGAGAGGAGATTCATTCTATGTTTTGAGACAGCCTCAGTGACATGATGTGCTAACCTACAAAAATATATATATATGAGTATTTTTTGTATCATGTTAACTTCTGCTGAGAGCGGTGAATTGGTTTGTTATTATCGAAATCCACACCACTTTTTTTCCCCAAATTCCTTCGGTACCCTGTTGTGAACCAAGAAAGAAAAACTCACCCAGTCCTGTGAATTTTCGTTGAGTTTTTAGTGGGCTTCACCTCTTGAATCAAGGGCAGTAGCAAATTTGGGGCCTTTGGAATGGACATCCGTTTGCTCCTCAATTCCAGTATTCAAAACCCAACGGGGTTGGTGGCAGAACCACAGGTGTCCTCCTTCAAACTGCCATCGGCTGAATTTCTTGGTGCCAATATTCTAATTAGAACCCCATGGCTCTGCTGGGGAATTCTGGGAATTGAAGTCCACAAAGCTCGAAGTTGCCCAGGTTGAGAAACACTGGAGTAGAAGTTTCATGAGATGGGAATTTTTCTACATGGACCATATTTGCAGGCTGGCATCGTTTAGGGCAGGGGTAGGCAACCTTGGCTCTTTTGTGACTCGTGGACTTCAACTCCCAGAATTCCTGAGCCAGCCACGCTGAGGGGAAAGGGAGAGGTTGCCATGCTGAGCCATGCTGGCTCAGGAATTCTGGGAATTGAAGTCCATGAATCAAAAAAGGGCCGAGTTTGAAGATCCCTGGACTAGACAATCACCTGTCTGAGATGGTATAGGCCAGGGATAGGCAACCTTGGCTCTTTTATGACTCATGGACTTCAACTCCCAGAATTCCTGAGCCAGCCAAGGTCGCTCAGGAATTCTGGGAGTTGCAATCCACGAGTCATAAAAGAGCCAAGGTTGCCTACCCCTGGTATAGGCTCTCCTGATTGAGCAGGGGGCCAGACTAGATGACCTCCAAGACCTTCCACCTCTATTCTATTCTATTCTATTCTATTCTATTCTATTATAATTATTTTTCTTTCTACAATATAAATGTAGACCAAAAACAACATCCATGGAGTTTTATTGGCAATAATATGGAAAAAGTTTGCCTAGGGTTTTTCTAAGTGGGTTTTTCTTTTAGCCGACACCCTGGGGATTTGGGGGGGATTTTCCCACTCAAGGACTAACCAGATCTGACTTTGTATCACTTCCTGAGATCAACCAAGGTTAACTTTGCTGACCACGGGGCTTCTCTGTGTTAAGACCCTGGCTCTTGGCCTGCCATTGTGAGGTCTACTTAGTTCATCCTTTTGCATGTTTTTGGCACCAGGCCAAGCCATGATATTCTCTCCCATTAAAATTTTATTTTAAATTAAAAGAATTATTTATTTTCCCAAATTAAAAAGAAGCCATTTTACCATATTAAAAGGTGCACTGTTCCAAATGCGGCAAATACCTTTCCATTTTATACCTTTTACTGTATTTGAATAACCCCTTTTTATATATACATAAAAATTGTCCAATTATGCTTGGAGCCACCCATCATCTTGAGCAAATGCATTAGCTACAATGATGAAAAATGTGTCTTACACCATTAATTTACATTTAATGGGGTTCAAAAAAAATCTATTACAGAAAAGAACAGGAATTAAAAATAAGATTGTTAATGTGGTGATTTAATTATTGTTAAAATAAACACATTCTAAACAAATCAACTTCTGCCGCCAGACGTCACATAAGGAAAGACAGCAGTCCTGGCACTGTCCGTCAGTCGAGCTTCATTTGCTACTACTGCGCATGTGCGATATCATCGGGCAAAATCGCGTTCCGAGGGAGAGGACGCCCGAAATCGCGGCGAGTCGTAGGGTCATTAAGTTTGTCCTTTCTGCCTCCCGTAGGTCTCTCTCTTCCCCCCCCTCCTTTCCTCCCTTTGGGATAACTATGGTGGAGCGGGCCGGGAGTTCCGCGGAGTCTCTTCGCTACGCGGAGTACGTAGCCCGGAACGCCGGCGGCGGCAGGAGCGACGGCGGCCGAGGGCCGGACATCAACCACGGCCTGGTCAGTGTCGGGGTTGCGGGACTGTCGTAGAGAGAACCGGCCTATCGTTTAAAGCGTGATAGTTGCCGGTCTCTTTTGAGCATGCGCAATCGTGTCTCTGAGGCGGCGTGTGGGCGCCTGGCAACGCATTTGCAGGTCGCTTTCTCTGCGCGCATGCGCAGAGGGTTTCCTTTCTGCCTCAGTTCTATGAACTCTTTGCTGCTGAAGTCCAAGAACAGAATTCTTCTATTAATAAATAAGAGTTATCTTATAATGGAGATCCATAGGAGATAATAGTATGATTTTAAGTATTTCAGATATAGTGTATTGTGGGTTTTTTTTAATTTTTAAGAAAGCAAAGCCAGGATCGGGTCTGGTTGAAAGGTGGATGGGAGACCACCAGGCAATGCCTAGATTGGGAAATTGACAAACATTCCCGAAGAAGGAGGTGGTGACCGTTCCTGCATGTTTGCATAAAAACGGTTCTGCTTAGGTGTTACCTGTGCTTGCATAGATCAAACACAATCCATTTTATAATGCAGTATGGTCATTGAAGCATTGTATTAAGCTTCACATGCACAAGAACCCATTGGATGTGTAGAATGGCTGTTGGCTTCCTTTTGCTTTCCTGATACCGTTATATAATTTTATTAAAGAAGTCGTAACAATTGGCACGTTTGGCTGGCCTCAGAGAGCAAAGCATGATCAGATATACTTCCCCTGTGTGTGGAGGCTTGACTGGGATATTAAAAAATCATCTCAGAAACTTTGAATTGTATCCAGGTCATATCTGGGACTAAAGGTCAGCTCAGATGATTTGACCCTTCCTTCCTTCCTTCCTTCCTTCCTTCCTTCCTTCCTTCCTTCCTTCCTTTCCCTTCCCTTCCCTCCCTCCCTCCCTCCCTCCCTCCTTCCCTCCCTCCCTCCCTCTCTTTCTTTCCATCATTTTCCTTTCATCTCATTCCTTCCTTTTTTTCTCTTTCTTTCTTTCTTTCTTTTTCTCTCTCTTTCTTTCTTTCTTCCTTTCCTTCCATCTCCTTCCCTACTTTCTTTCTTTTTTCTTTCTTTCTTTTTCTCTTTTTTCTCTTTCCTTCCATCTTCTTTCTCTCTCTCTCTTTCTTTTTTCTCTTTTTTCCATCTTTCTTTCTTTCTTTCTCTTTCCTTCCATCTCCTCCTTTCTTTCCTTCCCTCCTTTCTTTTTCTCTCTCTTTTCTCTTTCCTTCCATCTTCTCTCTCTCTCTTTCTTTCTTTCTTTCTCTTTTTTCTCTTTCCTTCCATCTCCTCCCTCCCTCCTTTCTTTCTTTCTTTCTTTCTTTCTTTCTTTCTTTCTTTCTTTCTTTCTTTCTTTCTTTCTTTCTTTCTTTCTTTCTTTCTTTCTTTCTTTCTTCCTTCCTTCCTTCCTTCCTTCCTTCCTTCCTTCCTTCTTTCTCTTTCTTTTTTCTTTCCTTCCATCTTCTTTCTTTCTTTCTTTCTTTCTTCCCTCCCTCCCTCCCTCCCTCCCTCCCTTTGTAGTCCTAATTTCAAGCAGGGAAAAAAAAAAGCTCCAGTTGATATATGCCTGAGGAGTTGCGTCAAGAGCCTGAATATTGTCTGTGATGTAACATTTGAACTTCCTGTTAAAACAAGCAGGACCTAAAATGATGCAATCGAAACAACCTGATTAATTTCATTTCTCCTTCTTTGCTCTGCCATTCTTTCCCTAATCATTGAGAACGTGCCACCGATTTCACTGGAAATGTTGCATTGTTTCATAGGGACATCTATACTTGAAAACAAGAAGTGTAGACATCCCAATGAAACAATGCAAAATTTCCAAAGTTTGCAAAGAGATTGTCTTGTTAATTTATTGCAAGGATAGCCAAAAAAAAAAAAAAGAGCTGGCAGAGGTGAATTCCAATCCACAGAAAAATTAACGATTAAAAATGGGTTAAACCCTTCAAATGCCTATAGGTTCTCCTGCTTGAGCAGGGGGCTGGACTAGAAGACCTCCAAGGTCCCTTCCAGCTCTATTCTGTTCTAAAAACAAGAAAATCCAGTTGCCTCCTGAAAGAGCATCTTTGGGACCTCTGCTTAAAACATTTTCTTTTACTGCTCCAGCATTCGTACCACATCCAGTAAAAAAATTCAGCCAGGCCCTAGTGTTTTCAGATCAATTCCTCCCCAGCCAGTTTGGACCCCAGCCAAATAAATTAAACTGCAAAGCCAGAAAATGAGCATGGAGAATAAAACACATGTCTCGTCCCGGATGCCACCTGAAGCAGAGCTCGGGCTGAGAATTATTTCCAAACAGTTGCAGAGAGCCATTTCATGTTTTTGGTTTTTATTTATCTTTTTTTTTTTTTAAGTTTGTGCTGTCAGCTCTTCACAGAAGCCAAGATTCCACTGATATGGAAAAGCATTCATTTATGTGCCCAGTGCTGAGTTTTTAATGCTCTCTGTTGTTCCATTTCTTTTTCCCTTTAAAGCTTAGAAATTTGATGTCCTTTCTTTGCCCTGAAAAGCTTCTAATTGAAGTTGTTTATGGAGAACTTACAGGCAATTTAGCATACGGTGTTTATTTCGTATAGCACACGGATTATTTATGTCTCCAGCAAGCCGATATTACAAGTTTACTCAAGGATTTGAAGAAAAAAAACGGCTTTGGAAAAATTTAAAGGGATCTCGGAGCTGTCAGCATTGCTGCCATAATAGCTGCGTGTGTTTCATGTAAATTCCTCAAGCGCTTTTTAGGATAATTGTCACCACATTTAATGTATATCTTCTGGCAGTAATATAAACACTATGCGGAAGGGTTCCGTTTTTATATTTCTGCAACTATGTAAAGAAATTCTCATGTCACCACTTTTAAACAACAACAAAATAAAATCCATTGGGCTACTTAATTTCTTTTTTTAAAGTTAGGAAAAGCAGCTTCAATCGAAATAATGGGATAAAAAGTGCTTGGTTTTTTTTTTACTTGTAGCAAAGTTTCTTCATTACAGTGGTAGTAAGGCTTTTTGTGATAATCTACCGTCGTGCCAGAATAATTAGTAAGGAACCGGGTAATGAAATGCCTGTCCCCAATTAAAATACGGTGAACGCATATTTTATGAACGCATACAAAGTTTTGGAAATGATTGACCGTGCACAAATGCATTAATCCACATTTTCTTATTTTATGAGTAAGGGGTGTCTTGTGGCTACTGTATAAAGCAAGTGGGTGCATCTCTGTTGAGAATAGCCAGTCCTTTTCAGCTGATGGGCACAGTTGCAATTTGAGAGAGAGTTGTCAGTACTTCCTAAAATTTATCTCGGAGAGCTATCCCAAATGTGCTTTTTCAAAAGGCCTCAGGTTTTGTTTTTCCTTGAAGACATTTCGCTTCTCATCCAAGCAGCTTCTTCAATTCTGGAGAACTGTTCTCTCTTAACACCTACGTACTGGGGTGGCAAAACTCTCACTCGGGACGATGGCTTCAAAGAAGCAGTGACAGGTAGTAGCAATTCTCCTATTTAAGACAATCAGAATCAGAATAGGATCTGGAAGGGACCTTGGAGGTCTTCTAGTCCAGCCCCTCTGCTCAAGCAGGAGACCCTAGACCAGGGGTCTTCAAACTTGGCCCTTTTATGACTTGTGGACTTTCCCAGAATTCCTCAGCCAGGCACGCTGGCTGAGGAATTCTGGGAGTTGAAGTCCACAAGTCATAAAAGGGTCATAGTTCCCTCACGCTGGCTGAGGAATTCTGGGAGTTGAAGTCCACAAGTCATAAAAGGGTCATAGTTCCCTCACGCTGGATGAGGAATCCTGGGAGTTGAAGTCCATGAGTCATAAAAGGGTCATAGTTCCCTCACGCTGGCGGAGGAATTCTGGGAGTTGAAGTCCACAAGTCATAAAAGGGTCATAGTTCCCTCACGCTGGCTGAGGAATCCTGGGAGTTGAAGTCCACAAGTCATAAAAGGGCCAAGTTTGAAGACCCCTGACCTAGACCATTTCGGACAACTTTGCAAATCTCATGTGTGAATCGCCAGCATTTTTCAAACATGTTTACCCCAATGGGCCTTGCGTGTGGGCCCTTGTACAAGGCGTTTTAAAGGCAGACAAGTGTGATGTTTTCCCCATGACTGATTTTTAAAAAGTCCTGTTCTTCTTTCTTGGACTTTGTCTGTATCAGCTGTGATTGCCATAGCCGGCATTTTGGACCTTTTAACCACGACGAAAAAAAAAAAGGCCTCTTCAATAACCCATAAAAACTCACGTTGCTTTTCAAATATCTAAATGTAAAATTAGAAAATCAATTAAAATTTTAAAAAAACTCAAACCAGGCAACATTATGTATTTATACATTCCTCAGGCCACTTTTGGTTGATAAAAGCCAAATCCTGGCATCCATAAATTAATCTTGTCCGGATTCCAGAACCAATGACCTAGTTCCCCATCTTACACGCCTCTGATTTATCTGGATTAAGGATCGGCTTGTTAGCCCTTATCCAGCTCCAAATTGGAACATTTAATCAATACTTCCACACCTTCCCTTGAATTCACGGTTAAAAACTGGAGATAAGGCAGGATGATGAATCGTTAACATATGGACAACATCCTAGCCCAGATCTTACATTGATTCTTGGTGCTGTCTTGTAAATGTAAAAAGCAGAGGTGACAAAATGTGATCCAACATGGAATTAAGGAGGAATTTCCTGGCAGTGAGAAGTATTCATCAGTGGAACCACTTGCCTCCAGAGGTTGTGGCTGCTCCATAAGAAGAGATGGGGCAACGATTTGTCTGAAATTTTATACATTTAAAATAACAGAGTTGGAAGGGACCTTGGAGGTCATCTAGTCCAACCCCCTGCTCAGGCAGGAAAACCCTGTACTATTTCAGACAAGTGGTTGTCCAGTCTCTTCTTCAAAACTTCCAGTGTTGGAGCATTCACAACTTCTGGCAATTCACAACTTCAGGAAATTTCTCCTTAGTTCTACGTTGTTTCTCTCCTTGATTCGTTTCCATCCATTGCTTCTTGTCCAGAATAAATAATAACAGAATAGAAGAGCTGGAAGGGGCCTTGGAGGTCATCTAGTCCAACCCCCTGCTTAGGCAGGAAACCCTATAGCATTTCAGACAAATGGGTTGTCTAATCTTTTCTTTGAAAACTACCAGTGTCACAGCATTCACAATTTCTGGTGGCAAGGAGTTCCACTGATCGATTGTTCTGACGGTCAGGAAATTTCTCCTTAGTTCTAGATTGCTTCTCCCCTTGATTAGTTTCCATCCGTTGCTTCTTATTCTGGTGGAAAAGAATGGTATACCTATAGGGTGGTATAAGTATAGGGTTTCCTGCCTGAGCAGGGGGTTGGAGTAGAAGACCTCCATAGTCCCTTCCAACTTTGTTATTCTACATTTGTAAAATGTCAGACAAATCGTTGCTCAATCTCTTCTTTTGGAGCACCCACAATTTCTGGCTGGTTTTTATTTTGGCTGGAGAATTCTGGGGGTTGAAGTCCATCCCGGAAGTCAAAGACTATGAATATAGAATTGAGTTCCTAAATAATTTTTCTTTCGGGAAGAATCTCCCATGTTCTTGACCTTTGCCCTCTAAGCACCCTAAAAAATGTGCCGTGGTATTCAAGGCGCTGAAGATCTAAGAAGTGTTTTTTTAAATTTGGCCATTTTAAGACCGGTGGACTTCAACTCCCAGAATTCCTCAGTCAACAGGTCCATTCATTGTAAAGTTGACATGTTTGAACTGTTGATCAAGGAGAAAAAGGGCTATAAGTTTTTCCAAGCACTAAGTTTGGGATAATCAAGACTATAATATTTTTCTATTCCTAATCAGATAGGAAGCCCGGCTGAAGTCAGTCACTTAATGTAAGACCTAATGTAACTTTTATGGGGAAAGTTGACATTTTAGAATTGCAATTGTTTTAGGATTATTGGTAAGGAAAGATGGAAGAGTGTATTAAAATGTGTCTGTTTTGCATGTATTAAAACGTGCAAAACCTTCGTGCGTTTTAATTTAGGCAAGCAAAGGGCTGTATGTTGGGTTTTTAAAATGTGATTTTGGGGGGGGGGAATTTGAGAAAAATATGCACGTAGCTTGTTGCCATCACTCTATTTCCAATACATTTTTGGGAAAACGTGTTTACTGGTTTGAGTGAGTTAAAGGCCATCTGCTTAGTTGCCCTCCGCCAGAGTTGGTCAAAATAGGCCAGTTTCTTCCTGATGAATATAGTTAATCCCTTTACTTTGTGTATTAAGTACTCTGAAATTCTTTGATCACACAATATAAAATCACAGATCTCTCTCTCTCTCTTTCTCTCTGTCTCTCTCTTTTTTTTTTACATGGGCAAGAATAGCAAACATCACCTTTCCCCATTAACTAAATGAGCAGTCTAATTACTGTGTGTCTTGTATTGTAAGAATTAATGTTTGTAAACTATTTCAAGAGGCTTAGATTAAAGATGCTGTACAAGTGGAAAGAATTATTCTTGAAAATGAGGAGTTGGATCTCTTGTAACAAGGCAAAACATGACAAGAATTCCAACAGTGAACTGTAATCACTTGAAGTGGCGGCATCAGCTGGGCTGTTAGGAA
Organism: Crotalus tigris; assembly: GCF_016545835.1. Taxonomy (NCBI): domain Eukaryota; kingdom Metazoa; phylum Chordata; class Lepidosauria; order Squamata; family Viperidae; genus Crotalus; species Crotalus tigris. The sequence continues at coordinate 1,183,292 of NW_024097980.1, read as the reverse complement.
TATTAATGGGATTCCTTACAGAATGAAAGCAGGCTCTGAATAATTAGCCTCGTGGAAGAAACAGAAGCCGCCTTCAGGACACGGTCTTTCCAGATTGCATGGCTCTCCATGCACCCATATGTGGGTGTTCAGGGTTGTCTCTATCAAGATAGATAGAGAGAGAGAGATAGATAGATAGACAGACAGACAGACAGACAGACAGACACAGACAGACAGACAGATGATAGATGATAGACAGACAGACAGACAGACAGACAGATGATAGATGATAGATAGACAGACAGACAGGAGAGACAGAGAAAGAGACAGAGACAGACAGGATAGATAGACAGACAGATAGATAGAGATAATAGATAGGCAGGCAGTCAGACAGACAGATAGATAGAATAGATAGATAATAGATGATAGATATAGATAGATAAAATTGATGATACAGAGATAGATGAGAGATAGATAAAAATAGATAATTGAAGTAGATAGATAAAATAGATATGATAATTGAGATAGATAGATAGATAGATAGATAGATAGATAGATAATAGGTAGGTAGGTAAGTAAATAGATAGATGATAGATAGATAGATAGATAGATAGATAGATAGATAGATAGATAGATAGATAGATAGATAGACAGACAGACAGGATAGAGAGAGAGCCAGACAGACAGACAGGATAGATAGACAGACAGATAGAACAGATGATAGATAATAGATGATAGATATAGATAGATAAAATTGATGATACAGATAGATGAGAGATAGATAAAAATAGATAATTGAAGTAGATAGATAAAATAGATATGATAGTTGAGATAGATAGGTAGATAGATAGATAGATAGATAGATAGATAGATAGATAGATAGATAGATAGATAGATAGATAGATAGATGATAGGTAGGTAGGTAGGTAGGTAGGTAAATAGATAGATAGATAGATAGATAGATAGATAGATAGATAGATAGATAGATAGATAGATAGATAGACAGACAGACAGACAGACAGACAGACAGACAGACAGACAGACAGGATAGAGAGAGCCAGACAGACAGACAGGATAGATAGACAGACAGATAGAACAGATGATAGATAATAGATGATAGATATAGATAGATAAAGTTGATGATACAGATAGAGGAGAGATAGATAAAAATAGATAATTGAAGTAGATAGATAAAATAGATATGAGAGTTGAGATAGATAGATAGATAGATAGATAGATAGATAGATAGATAGATAGATAGATAGATAGATAGATAGATGATAGGTAGGTAGGTAGGTAGGTAAATAGATAGATAGATAGATAGATAGATAGATAGATAGATAGACAGACAGACAGACAGACAGACAGACAGACAGGATAGAGAGAGAGCCAGACAGACAGACAGGATAGATAGACAGACAGATAGAACAGATGATAGATAATAGATGATAGATATAGATAGATAAAGTTGATGATACAGATAGATGAGAGATAGATAAAAATAGATAATTGAAGTAGATAGATAAAATAGATATGAGAGTTGAGATAGATAGATAGATAGATAGATAGATAGATAGATAGATAGATAGATAGATAGATAGATAGATAAGACAGACAGACAGACAGACAGACAGTTCCTGTCCTTCGAATGACTTTGGCGGTATCTGAAGTTTTTTAATTTAAAAAATTGAGTCTGATCATTTTGCAAGCGATGTCTCTATTTTTCTCCAGGATATTCGTGTCAAATTGCTAATTTTCTTCCTTCTTCTCCTCCTCCTATTTTTAATAGGCCCGATCTGTAATCGGAGTCGGTCTGGGCATAGCAGCTGTTGCCTTTGGAGGTAAGTATGAATGTGCTTAAGAATAAAACGCTGCACGTTCATCTCATGCAATTTATTAAGTGGGGGGGGGTTTTCAGGAAACTACTTTTCCCATCCAGTGAGATTATCGATCCACCAACATATAAAAAAGTAAAGCTTCCTTTCAGCTGACTTTGGCCCCTGGGATCTGCCTTGAGGGGCCTGCAGCTTTGAGGTAATTGGGGACCCTTCATTTTGAATAACTTGTGGATTGATAGGGAAGTTTTCAATTATCCCGAGTCACAACTAATGTCTTGTTCACGGATGGAAGGGATTTGGGGCAGGATCAGCCTCCTGTACAGTATTGTTTTGGGATAAATGGGGGGGAAAAAAACCAAAGGCCTTCCTGAATGACACCATAAACCTCTTGTTATCTGGGCCTTGACCTAAATGCAGGTAGTACCTCGACTTAATTGAGCCCAAATTTTCTGTTGCAAGACCTTTTTTGCCCCAGTGGTTTAGTGAATCCCTGCAGTTCTTAAGTGAGTAACACAGTTGTTAAGTGAATCCGGCTTCCCCCATTGACTTCGCTCGTCAGAAGGTCGCCAAAGGGGATCACGTGACCTCGGGACTCTGCAACCGCCATAAGTACATGCCAGTTGCCAAGCCTCTGGATTTTGATCAAGTGATCATGGGGATGCCGCAACGGTTGAGTGAAAAGCAGTCATAACTCACATTTTTCAGTGCCGTTGTAACTTTGGATGGGCACTCAATGAAGTTTGGTAAGCGGTGGACTCACCTAGAGATGTTTAAAAACCTGAGATTCCTGCCCCAAAACAAAATAAGTTAATACACAACGTGGCTGTCTGAAATTTCAGGGGAGGAAGTTGGTTGGAATAGAGTCAGACGATAAAGAATTTAATATCAGCATAGAATTTTTGAATTGATAGGTAGGTAGGTAGGTAGATAGGTAGGTAGATAGATAGATAGATAGATAGATAGATAGATAGATAGATAGATAGATAGATAGATAGATAGATAGATAGATAGAATAGGTGGAAGGGTGGATAGATGATAGATAGATAGATAGATAGATAGATAGATAGATAGATAGATAGATAGATAGATAGATAGATAGATAGATAGATAGATAGATAGATAGATTAGGTGGAAGGGTGGGTAGATGATAGATAGATAGATAGATAGATAGATAGATAGATAGATAGATAGATAGATAGATAGATAGATAGATAGAATATGTGGAAGGGTGGATAGATGATAGATAGATAGATAGATAGATAGATAGATAGATAGATAGATAGATAGATAGATAGATAGATAGATAGAATAGGTGGAAGGGTGGATAGATGATAGATAGATAGATAGATAGATAGATAGATAGATAGATAGATAGATAGATAGATAGATAGATAGATGGAAGGGTGGATAGATGATAGATAGATAGATAGATAGATAGAGAATAGGTGGAAGGGTGGATAGATAGATAGATAGATAGATAGATAGATAGATAGATAGGAAAGAAAGGTAAGTAGAGAAAAGAAAAGGAAAGAGAAAAAAACAAGAAAGGTAAGTATAGATAGTTTGATAGATAGATAAATAGATAGATAGATAGATGAATGATAGATGATAGATTATAGATAAATGATAGCTAGATGATATAGATGGATGATAGATATAGATGATAGATATATGATAGATAGGATAGACATGACAAAGAAAAAAGAAAGAAAGAAAAATAGAAAGAAAGGTTAGACATAGATAGATTAAAAAAAGGATAGATAAGATAGATGAAAGAGAAAGGATAGACAGACAGACAGATAACCTTTATTGTCATTTTTTTTACTGTGGGCACAGTGGCACCCATATAAATGAAATTTAGTTGCTTGCTCTCAAAGTGTACACATACATAACAGAAATTTAAACATACTACCTACAACATATGTTAGACCTACACCCTTACATATCAGTAACATATAAATATTAGTCACTGTCCATTTTGAATACATAACGGAAAGAACAAGCATTTTTTTGAAAGAGATATTTTTCCCTGCAATGCTGTAAAAATGAAACGTATTTTCACCTGCCAATTTTTCATCCCGCCAGACTGAGCCGGTCTCCAAAACCAGCCACCGGGGGAAACCGTCTGAATCGAACACAGGGCACCACCAGCTAATAAAATGAAAACAAAACAAAATTAAATTAGACAGTCGGTTTTTCTGTCCGAAACTGCTAAGGTTGCATCCTTCTTTAGCAGATATATAGATGTTAAGTTGCCTTTGGTTTCAATATTTTCTAGGTCGTTTTGCATTCCAGCTCCGGAAACCGCTAGAAGACATTTTCTCCAATGTAGCAAGAAAAATTTCAGCTACTGTAAGTTGAAAGCTTAGATTATCTTTCATATCATTAGAAGAAGGAGAAAAATAACCCCTCTTTAAGGCAACTTGGTATACTTGTGTAGAGCCTTCGATGCTTCGGATCTGTCTGTCTGTCTATCTATCTATCTATCTATCTATCTATCTATCTATCTATCTATCTATCTATCTATCTATCTATCTATCTCTACACTTCCACCTATCTGTCTATCTCTAGTCTGTCTGTCTATCTGTCTATCTACTTTCACCTCCACCTCTGTCTCTATGTCTATGTCTACCTCAATCTCTAGTTTGTCTCTCTGTCTGTACCTTTATCTCTTTCTCTCTATCTTTATATCTCCTCTCTATCTATCTGTCTATTTGTCTGTCTGTCTGTCTCTATCTCCACTTCCATCTGTCTGTCTGTCTATCTCTATCCTGTCTGTCTGTCTATGTCTACCTTCACCTCCAGCTGTCTGTCTCTATGTCTATGTCTACCTCAATCTCTAGTCTGTCTGTCTGTCTGTATCTTTATCTCTCTCTCTCTATCTTTATATCTCCTCTCTATCTGTCTGTTTGTTTATCTGTCTCTGTCTCCATCTGTCTGTCTATCTCTATCCTGTCTCTATCTACTTTCACCTCCACCTGTCTGTCTCTATGTCTGTCTACCTCAATCTCTAGTCTGTCTGTATCTTTATCTCTCTCTCTATCTTTATATCTCTTCTCTATCTATCTATCTGTCTGTCTGTCTCTCTCTCTCCACTTCCATCTGTCTGTCTGTCTATCTCTATCCTGTCTGTCTATCTACCTCCACCTGTCTGTCTTTATGTCTATGTCTACTTCAATCTCTTGTCTGTCTGTCTGTCTCTACTTCCATCTGTCTGTCTGACTGTCTATCTCTGTCCTGTCTGTCTGTCTATCTACCTCCACCTCCACCTATCTGTCTCTATGTCTATGTCTACATCCATCCATCCATCCATCCAATCTCATCTATCTATCTATCTATCTATCTATCTATCTATCTATCTATCTATCTATCAGAAAGGCAAATGGATGACAGACAGACAGACAGACAGACAGATAGATAATCTATCTATCTATCTATCTATCTATCTATCTATCTATCTATCTATCTATCTATCTATCTATCTATCTATCTATCTATCTATCTGTCATCCATTTGCCTTTCTGTTTCCGTTCCTCTTTTCTCCCTCCAGCTGGCAAGATCTGGAGAGCTGGGGAAGGCGTGAAAAGCTGGGCCTTTCTCTTCCGCTTGCTCTCACGCGAGGCAGAGGCTGTCCCCAGCTCCATCTATTATTCAAATCCTATTTGTCTCTGACCTCAATCCCCCCTCCCTCGTCGCTTTGTGTCTGCCTAATCTCACTCCGCTGGGCTGGCCTGCTTCTTCCCTTCCACTCCTCTCCAGCACTCCCACTTCCCAGCTTTTATACTACACAGATTTCTTTTTTCTTTTCTTTCTTTTTTTTTTAAAAAGCACCCTTCTATTACCTATCCCTTGTCTTATTTCCATTTCGAAGGAGTAGTTCTGACAGAGAGTTTAGCAACCCCCAGCGTGCATTTGATAAAACGCGGCCTGTTCTTACATCCAGGTCAATTCTGTGTAGGCGGTAGTCGTAGCTCTCAAAATGTTTTAACTAAATTAGTTCCTTAGATTAGTAAAGGTGGATGTGGTCTGAGGGATCGTGGAGAAGCAGCAAGCCGTTGGCTGTGGGACCTGGATTGGGAAGACGAGGGTCTGTGGCCATTCTACTAGTAAGAGTAGGACATATTTGCTGGCCTACGCTGGCTCTCCAGTAACTTCAGAGGCTACTAACCTCATAAGAACTGGTGCTGTTCTCCTCAGCCTTGTCGTATCTGGGTGAGTGGGGAGCGTTAATAATAATAATAATAATAATAATAATAATGATGATGATGATGATGATGATGTTAAACTGCTCTGGGACTTTCAGAATTCAAACAGACAAGCACCTGCAACATAACACCCCGGACTTAACAATTGTCGATAAGAAAGACAAAAAAGTCTGGATAGTGGACGTGGCAGTGCCTGGAGACAGCAGAATAGAAGAGAAAGAACTGGAGAAGATAACAAAATACAAAGACGTTCAAATAGAAATAGAAAGACTGTGGCAAAGGCAAGCAAGGGTAGTACCAATAGTCATAGGTGCCTTGGGTGCAATCCCAACACAACTGGAGCACCACTTGAACACCATCATCGGCATTGACAAATTCACCATTAGTCAATTGCAAAAGGCGGCCTTACTAGGAACGACTTCCATCCTGCAACGAGATCTGTAATACCATCAAACATCCACATCTGCCTATCCCAGGTCCTTGGGAAGGACTCGATAGGTAGACAAAAATGCCAAATCGAGTCTGAACATCTGGCTGACTGTGTGATGATCAATAATAACAACAACAACAATAATAATAAGTTGGAAGGGACTTTGGAGTCATCTAGTTCAACCCCCTGCTCAGGCAGGAAATCCTATACCATTTCAGACAAATGGCTGTCCAGTCTCTTCTTAAAGACTTCCATTGTTGGAGCATTCACCGCTTCTGGAGGCAGGTTGTTCCACTGGTTAATTTTTCTGACTGTCAGGAAGTTTCTCCTTAGTTCTAGGTTGCTTCTCTCCTTGATTAGTTTCCATCCATTGCTTCTTCTCCTGCTTTCAGGCGCTTTGGAGAATAGCTTGACTCCCTCTTCTTTGGGGCAGCCCCTGAGATACTGGAACGCTGTCCCCCCTCGTCCTTCTCCCGCGCGTTGACAGGCATGTAATGACCCTTGCCTAAACAGTAGGGTATGTTAGGGGGAAAACATCTCTACAAGCTGTGGAGGAACGAGTCGGGAGGACCACAAGTTTGTCCACAACTGACAGCACAGTTCATTTAGGGGCCGTCCAAAGTCACAGCGGCACCGAAAAACGTGACTTACGACCGATTTTCACCGTTACGACCTTGGTGCCGTTCCCCATGATCACGCGATGAAAATTCGGACCCTTGGCAGCTGGTTCCTACTTAACGACGGTCACTGTGTCCCAAAGTCATGGGAATTCTGGTGGCGCAGTGGTTAGAATGCAGTATTGCAGGCTGTTTCTGCGGACTGCCGGCTGCTTGCAATTCAACAGTTTGATCCTGACTGGCTCAAGGTTGACTCGTCCTTCCGTCCTTCCGAGGTCGGTAAAATGAGGACCAAGATTGTTGGGGGTCAATAGGCTGTAAACTGCTTAGAGGGGGCTGTAGAGCACTGCAAAGCGGTATATAAGTCTAAGGGCTGTTGCCTTCCTTCCTTTCCTTTCTTCTTTCCTTCCTTCTTTCCTTCCTTCTTTCCTTCCTTCCCCTTCCTTCCGTCCCTTTCCTTCTTTCCTTCCTTCCTTCCTTCCTTCCTCCCTCCGTCCCTTCCTCCCTCCTCCCTCCCCTTCTCTCTCTCTCCCTGCCTCCCTTCCTTCCTCTTCTTTCTCTTTCCTTCCTTTCTTTTCCTTCCTTCCTTCCTTCCTTCCTTCCTTCCTTCCTTCCTTCCTCCCTCCCTTCCTCCCTCCTCCCTCCCCTTCTCTCTCTCCCTCCCTCCCTCCCTTCCTCTTCTTTCTCCTTCCTTCCTTCCTTCCTTCCTTCCTTCCTTCCTTCCTTCCTTCCTTCCTTCCTTCCTTCCTTCCTTCCTTCCTTCCTTCCTTCCTTCCTTCCTTCCTTCCTTCCCAGTGGTTAGAATGTAGCATTGCAGGCTGACTCTGCCCACAGCCAGGAGTTTAATCCTGATCGGCTCAAGGTTGACTTAGTCTTCTGAGATGGTAACATGAAAACGGCCTCTGTCTAAGCGGTTTACAGAGTCAGCCTGTTGCCCCCAACAATCTGGGTCCTCATTTTACTGACCTCAGAAGGATGGGAGGCCAAGTCAACCTTGAGCCCCTCAGGATCGAACTGCTGGCAGTGAGCAGAATCTACCTACAATATTGTATTCTAACCAGTGCGCCACCCCGGCTCAACCTTATACCATTTCAGACCAATGGATGACGAATCTTTTCTGAAAAACCTCCAGTGTTGGAGCACCCGCTTCTGGTGGCAAGCTGTTCCACTGGTGACTTGTTCTGACTGTCAGGAAGTTTCTCCTTCGTTCCAGGTTGCTTCTCTCCTTGCTGAGTTTCCATCCGCTGCTTCTTGTCCTGTCTTCAGGCGCTCTGGAGAATAGCTTGACTTCCTTCTTCCCCTTCTTTGGGGCAGCCCCTTTGCTTCGTTATTTAGCTTGTTTTATTATTTTGCTTGCTTCCCAGCTTCTCATTATTAGTCCTCAACCCCAACGGCAGCTTGGAGTGATGTCCTTCTTGCAGCTCTCGCTATTATTAATTCTAGGCCACAAAAGTCAGTTGTATCCAACTGGCTTCCCGTTCTTAAATTTATGAATGGCCAGAAGCTGGCAGGTCAACCGTGAAAGTTCAGTCCTTCTGGATATGGAGCAAAAAAAAATTAAAAAATGGAGATGGTAACTTGAGATTGGTCGAATCTGCATTTTTCTTGATGGACACTCATTTGGAGATAGCCTTTTCCAAGCAGCTTAGATTGTTCTGCTTTGCAAAGAGGCTCAATGCGCCAGCTGCAAGCTTTTTAAAAATTAAAGAGAGATTTCTCTCTTGCTTTTTGCTCCAGGCAGGTATAACATCCTCAAAATTGACGGGCATTCTGGGTGTCAGCAGGAAGCAAAACGCCCCGTGGACAAGCCCTTATTTTTTTAACGCTAATTCTTTTATTTCCTTTTAAGGTGGGGCAAACCTCGTGGCTCTTGTCTGCCCCAAATTGCTGACGTTGCAGTCAACTGTAAAATGAAAGTACGGTGCTTATTCCTAAGTCAGACTCATTTAGGGCTAAATGTAAAAGCCCCGGTTGCAGATCCACGAATAACTTGAAAATAGGGGTAATCCTCAACTTACGACGCTGCGTTCAGTGACCGTACAAAAGTCACAACGGCACTGGGAAAAAAGGGGCTTTGTGATCGATGTGCGACGGCGGCAACGATCGGTCGTAAGTGTGAACAACGATCATAAGTCTGCCAAATGGACAGCCCTTTGTCTGAAATGGTATAGGGTTTCCTGCCTGAGCAGGGGGTTGGACTACATGACCTCCAAGGTCCCTTCCAACTTTATTGTTGTTGTTATTAAGTCACTTTTTTCCAATGGCGTTCTAACTTTGAACAGTCACTAAACCAGTGTTTCTCAACCTTGACAATTTTAAGGCATGTGGACTTCAGCTCCCAGAATTCCACAGCCAGCATTGCTGGCTGTGGAATTCTGGGAGTTGAAGTCCACATGCCTTAAAATTGTCAAGGTTGAGAAACACTGCACTAAACAAACTGTTGTAAGTCAAGGACTATCTCTAGTCTGCCCGCTCATTTCTGTGGGTTTCTCGCCGCTCTCCGAGCTTGGCGGTTTTCTTGCAGACGTTTCACGACCCAACTAGGTAACGTCATCAGCACACTGAAAAGACCGACATTATAAAAAGTGGTTGAGATTAAGCTCTTTTTGCGGTGTTCCTCTTGTTCTCCGTCTCTTGAGTTTACACCAGTTCTTTCTTCCCTTCTTCCTTCCCTTCTTCCCTTCCTAACACAACTGTGTCTTGACAACGTGCCTTTAAGCACACATTGGTGAAAACAAGGCTAGTGCGATAGGTTCATTTAGTTGTTCCTCTAAGCGTCACGTGGAGGATGCTGCAAGTGTTGTAAGTGTGAAAAACGGTGATAAGTCGCTTTGGAACGGTCACTAAACCAACTCTTGTAACTGGAGGACCACCTGCACAGCAAAATTCGGTTTTATGGTCCGTCCGCTGGTGGGGGTTTTGGGTGGGAAGGACAACATCCTTGCACGGATCTTCAGGTATTTCCAAAGCAGTCCTTAACAATTGACACTCTCCCCGCCTCCCCTTGCCATGGTTTGCATAATTCCCTAATTGTGGCCATTAACTTCATTTGCGGCCATTTACCCCACTCCCGCATTGTTGTAATTTCACAAAGGAATAGACGGGACGCCAGCGACTAAATCACATCCGTTACCGCGTGATGTAAATTAAGCTAATTATGTAAAAATAAAAAAATAAGAACCGCATTTCGTGTGTATTAACGGACACCTGTTTCTCCTAATTGCTTGGTTAAAAAAAAAATGGGGGTTTTCCTGTACGAGAGACTCCATCGTCTTTCCCCACCCAGCCGAGAAGGGGGGGGGAGAGAAAAAAAAGCACGTTTCTCTCTTCCTCTTTGATTCCTTAATGGGGTTTCCCCAAATTTGAACGGGCCCAGCGAGAACTTTGAAGTCACCTGTGGAAGGAATAAAAAAGTCTGTATTTGTTCCACTTGGATATATGCCCGTTAGTACTAATTGTTTCTTAAACCAATCAGTTTGTTCTCTTGCGTGTTTCTCCTGCCTGAGCAGGGGGCTGGACTAGAAGACCTCCAAGGTCCCTTCCAGCTCTATTCTATTTATTCTATTCCTATTCTATTCTATTCTATTCTATTCTATTCTATTCTATTCTATTCTATTCTATTCCATTCCATTCCATTCCATTCCATTCCATTCCATATTCTATTCTATTCCATTCCATTCCATTCCATATTCTATTCTATTCTATTCTATTCTATTCTATTCTATTCTATTCTATTCTATTCTATTCCATTCCATTCCATTCCATTCTATTATTTCCTAATTCTATTCTATTCCATTCCATTCCATTCCATATTTTCTATTCTATTCTATTCCATTCCATATTCCTATTCCATTCCATTCCATTCTATTCTATTAATATAGGAATGTAGAAATGTAGAATGAGACCAACATCTGCAAAACCTCCTGTGGCCGGCATCCAATATTTATTTCTCTTTCGTCCCTTCCCAGTGGATGTCTTCCCTTTTTCTGTTTTTAAATTATTTCTGATTTTCCTTTCCATCATCCCTTTTCAGCTCCTCAATCAGAATAGAGCTGGAAGGGACCTTGGAGGTCTTCTAGTCCAGTCCAGCCCACTGCTCAGGCAGAAAACTCTATACCAATTCAGACAAATGGCTGTCTAGTCTCTTCTTAAAAGCTTCCAGTGATGGAGCATCCACAACTTCTGGTGGCAAGCCGTTCCACTGGTTAATTGTCCTCCCTGTCAGGAAATTTCTCCTTAATGCTAGGTTGCTTCTCTCCTTCGTCAGTTTCCATCCCTTGTGTTAATCAGTCCCAGTTACAGTCGTAAGTCAAGAACTACCGGTAGATATTTTAAATAGGATCCTCCCTAATTTCTAATACCTGATTCCATGGGACAAATAGAATATTCTTTTATCTTCATTCCCGTGTCCTGTTTCTTCCGATCTTTGCCAAAGGCAGAGACAGCAGGATGCAAATTTTAGTCTATCTATACTGTGTTTTCTTTTTTAAAACTAATTAGCAGCCCCAGATGCTAACGTGGAGATTGAGGACACAGCGCTCCAGGTAAAGTTATTTAATTGTTAACTTGGCTGCTTTTTCCCCAAATATTAAATTACACACACACACACACCCAGTCTAGGCATCCTGCAGAGTGTGGTGGTTCTGATTATTCTGGAACCCTATAATTTCGTGCCTTTGAAAGAAAACGCCGTCCTTGCGATGGTTCGGAGGCTTCTCTAAAATTCCCCTTTTATTTCGTTCCCAGGCCGTTTCTTCGTATTACAAAGGCGGATTCGAAGCGAAAATGAATGTTCGGGAGGCTAGCCTGATTTTAGGCATAAGGTAAGCCTTTTGCCTCGAAACGAGGATTTCCCTGGAAGAATGAACAGCGTGAAATTCGCCAGCAGAACTTTCCACTCAACAGCTATAGACAATTCGAAAATAAATGCCATTTTATAGCTTCTACACTTCTGTAGCGCTCCTAAGTTTGCGTCTTTTTATAGAGGGTCTTTTGAGCCTGTTATTCCAGGCCAGGGGTAGGCCACCTTGGCTCTTTTATGACTGGTGGACTTCAACTCCCAGAATGCCTGAGCCAGCATGGGGGAATTATGGCCCTTTCATGACTTGTGGACTCCAACTCCCAGAATTCCTCAGCCAGCATGAGGGAACTATGGCCCCTTCATGATTCGTGGACTTCAACTCCCAGAATTCCTCAGCCAGCATGGGGAAACTATGGCCCCTTCATGACTTGCGGACTTCAACTCCCAGAATTCCTGAGTCACCATGGGGGAACTATGGCCCCTTCATGACTCGTGGACTTCAACTCCCAGAATTCCTGAGCCAGCATGGGGGAACTGTGGCCCCTTCATGACTTGTGGACTTCAACTCCCAGAATTCCTGAGCCAGCATGGGGGAACTGTGGCCCCTTCATGACTTGTGGACTTCAATTCCCAGAATTCCTGAGCCAGCATGGGGGAACTATGGCCCCCCTCATGACTCGTGGACTTCAACTCCCAGAATTCCTGAGCCAGCATGGGGGAACTATGGCCCTTCATGACTCGTGGACTTCAACTCCCAGAATTCCTGAGCCAGCATGGGGGAATTATGGCCCCTTCATGACTCGTGGACTTCAACTCCCAGAATTCCTGAGTCTGCATGGAGGAACTATGGCCCCTTCATGACTCGTGGACTTCAACTCCCAGAATTCAGAGCCAGCATTATGGCCTCATGACTCGCTTCAACTCCCAGCATGGGGGAACTATGGCCCCCTCATGACTCGTGGACTTCAACTCCCAGAATTCCTGAGCCAGCATGGGGGAACTGTGGCCCCTTCATGACTTGTGGACTTCAATTCCCAGAATTCCTGAGCCAGCATGGGGGAACTATGGCATGACTCGTGGACTTCAACTCCCAGAATTCCTGAGCCAGCATGGGGGAACTATGGCCCTTCATGACTCGTGGACTTCAACTCCCAGAATTCCTGAGCCAGCATGGGGGAATTATGGCCCCTTCATGACTCGTGGACTTCAACTCCCAGAATTCCTGAGCCAGCATGGGGGGAACTATGGCCCCTTCATGACTCGTGGACTTCAACTCCCAGAATTCCTGAGCCAGCATGGGGGAACTATGGCCCCCCTCATGACTCGTGGACTTCAACTCCCAGAATTCCTGAGCCAGCATGGGGGAACTATGGCCCTTCATGACTCGTGGACTTCAACTCCCAGAATTCCTGAGCCAGCATGGGGGAATTATGGCCCCTTCATGACTCGTGGACTTCAACTCCCAGAATTCCTGAGCCAGCAAGGGGAACTAGGGCCTCCTTTATGACTTGTGGACTTCAACTCCCAGAATTCCTGAGCCAGCATGGGGGAACTGTGGTCCCTTCATGACTCGTGGACTTCAACTCCCAGAATTCCTGAGCCATCATGGGGGAACCATGCCCCCCTTCATGACTCGTGGACTTCAACTCCCAGAATTCCTGAGCCAGCATGGGGGAACCATGCCCTCCTTCATGACTCGTGGACTTCAACTCCCAGAATTCCTGAGCCAGCAAGGGGAACTAGGGCCTCCTTTATGACTTGTGGACTTCAACTCCCAGAATTCCTGAGCCAGCATGGGGGAACTGTGGTCCCTTCATGACTCGTGGACTTCAACTCCCAGAATTCCTGAGCCATCATGGGGGAACCATGCCCCCCTTCATGACTCGTGGACTTCAACTCCCAGAATTCCTGAGCCAGCATGGGGGAATTATGGCCCTCATGGACTCGTGGACTTCAACTCCCAGAATTCCTGAGCCAGCATGGGGGAACTGTGGCCCCTTCATGACTTGTGGACTTCAATTCCCAGAATTCCTGAGCCAGCATGGGGGAACTGTGGCCCCCCTCATGACTCGTGGACTTCAACTCCCAGAATTCCTGAGCCAGCATGGGGGAAACTTTGGCCCCTTCCTGACTGGTGGACTTCAACTCCCAGAATTGGGAGGAAAGGAAACACGAGGAAATACTTAGTACAGGTTTTATACCTTAATTTAAAATATTAACTCTAATGTCATTTAAAACGTGCACAGGTTTAAACGTGACACAGAAATTACAAATCTATTTCATCCAAGAGGAAGAAAAACAAAACAAACCCTGGAGCAGATAGAAGTTCCCCTGTTTGTGGCGTTAGATATTAAAAAGATCCCCAAATCATTTCCAGTTTTGGTTTTGTTTTTTTAAATTTCTTAAATGGTGTAGTATTGCCTTTCACCGCCAGATGGCAAAGATCCCTGGAATTTTAATGTTTTATGCAATTTGCTAGTTTTCCCCTTGCAAGATTCCTGATTTATGATAAGCGCTCTAAATATATATATTTACAGCCCATCTGCCAGCAAGGCCAAGATTAGAAACGCTCACCGGAAAATCATGATTCTGAACCACCCGGACAAAGGTATGTTTTGTGTTTGATAAATATTTGTTGGATTAAAGTACCATTCCATTGCTCTCTCTCGATCATTATTAGTCTGTAATTAATCTCCAGCCAGATTTTATGCCGCCCATTTCAAAGCAGACAAAACGTTTCCATAAAATGCTCGAATAAAACAGATCTAGCCTTCTAAGTCAGTTTAAAAAAAATGGCTCATTCACGAAATCTCAGCCCTAGCTAGCTGTCAAGTATCTATGGAGATGCTCAAGTACTGAATTTCTGGAACTGGATATGTCCACTTTAGGTTTCAAAGGGAGGAAAATATTAGCCGTATCATTGATAATTTTCTTGAGCAGAGTCTTTACAGTCATAAATAAGGGATAGATAGATAGATAGATAGATAGATAGATAGATAGATAGATAGATAGATATAGAGATAAATAGAGATAGATAGATAGATAGATAGATAAGATAGATAGATAAAGAGAGAGAGAGAGAGAGAGAAGATAGATAGATAGATAGATAGATAGATAGATAGATAGATAGATAGATAGATAGATATAGTGAGAGAGATAGATGGACAGACGGACGGACAGACAGGATAGATGATAGATAGATAGATAGATAGATAGATAGATAGATAGATAGATATAGATAGATATATATTGAGACCAATGTTATAAAATGACAAATTTGTATTAGTTTGTAGTGCTGCCAAAGACTATATTGCTTGTCACAGATGTTTTAATGAGCCAAGTTTTTTTTAATGAAAACAGATCTCCCCGAAAAAGCTCTTATTATAACTTTAAGTACACTACAGCTGGTTGAGAAGGAAGCCCATATGTTCATTGATGTACTCTGTACTTGGAAACAACAGATGGTTGACTGTTGCACAGTATTTAAAAAGCCCAAAACAGGGTGGGGGAGTGAAGTTTTTTTTATATTTATATTTATATTTATATATATATATATATATATATATATATATATATATATATACACACACACACACACACACACACACACACATATATACATATATACATATATACATATATACATATACATATACATATACATATACATATACATATACATATATATATATATATATATATATATATATATATATATCTGGCTGACAGATATATTGTCTGTTCCTTTTCATTGCAGGAATATAAAATTAATTCTGACCTCATTAGGGTGAAAAGTGTAGCTGGCGGTTGATTTCGCTGATGGTGCTGATTTAATAAATGACGTTGTTGGGAGTTGTGTATGCGTCGGGCTTGGCGCAGGCACGGGCAGAAATAAATCTGGATGTAAACAATGATGATTTGGGATGAAACAAGGATCTGAGACTGCCACTCTGGCTTAATGTGGCAAAGTTGGATACTGGGAGATCTCCTGGTTGAAAAAAGGGCTTAACACCTTAGTTGCTTTAAAGAGGCTGTTTTCCAATAAGTGCAGTAAAATGTAGGAAGAAGAGAGCGGGTTTTGCCGATTAGATTTAATATCTCTGGAGCCCTGTCTTTTAATTTTTTTTTATATTTGTGGAATTGTATCGGTGGGATCCTTAATGCTCTCTGAGCTTGGTTATTTTCTTGTAGACATCTACGGGGGATTCTCAAATCGTCCAGGTCTTCGTTGTCCCAAAGGTGCTTTTTCAACAGGCAACTGGACTTTCGTAGTTTTTTTTTCCTTGAAGATGTTTCGCTTCTCATCCGAAAAGCTTCTTCAGTTCTGACTGAACAGTGGAGGATGGAAGATTTACGTTCCTCGCAGTCATCTGTGCGCTTCCTCTGAGTATCATGGAGGCCACTTGGACAGATGAATAGATCAAGCTCCAAGTGGCCTCAGTGACTCTCAGACAACTGCGAGGAATATAAATCTCAGGGGCTGCCCCAAAGAAGAGGGAGTCAAGCTAGTCTCCAAAGCGCCTGAAGGCAGGACAAGAAGCAACAATGGATGGAAACTAATCAAGGAGAGAAGCAACCTAGAACTGATGATAAACTTCCTGACAGTGAGAACAATTAACCAGTGGAACAACCTGCCTCCAGAAGCGGTGAATGCTCCAACACTGGAGGTTTTTAAGAAGAGACTGGACAGCCATTTGTCCGAAATGGTATAGGGTTTCCTGCCTGAGCAGGGGGCTGGACTTGATGACCTCCAAGGTCCCTTCCAACTTTACTACTATTATTATAAATCCTTCTGTCCTCCACCCTTCAGTCAGAAGCTCCTTGGATGAGAAGGGATGTCACTGCTTTCTCCTCCTCCCCTGGAGTCGCCCCATTGCCTCCCTCTGTCCTACTCGCGTGACCTGTCTGCGTTTACGAGCGTCTCTGGGGTCTTCCAGCTGTGCTTCCTCTGAGTCCGACTCAGCTTCCCAGCACAGCTGACCCCTCCTCCTCTGATTCCCCAGACTCAACTACCGGGATCACAGGCTGGCATGGAACCACAATAGGTTCCTTACCCGACTAATTAGCATCATTGGTGTTAGCAGGCAGGTAATTAAATTCAGAGAGCACCAAGGACCCCACAGTTCAACCCCGTCCTACAAATATTCTCTCCCAGATTTATATCCGATTCTACAACAAGTTTTTTTGTTTTGCAAGTTCATGTTTCTCCGCTCCAAGATTTTGGCCAAGTGGGACTCGCAGCTGGTGCAGCCAATCCACCCAGATACAAAGTACTTATGCTGATCATGAACACTACGGGTCTGCACCTAGTATAGTAAAAACCTCTAAGCCATTTCAGATAGTCCTTGGCTTACAACAGTTCATTTAGTGACCGTCGGAAGTTACAGCGGAAGTTGAAAAAAGAACCATTTTTCACACTGTCGACATTCGGATGCTTGGCAACTGACTTGTATTTATGACAGTTGCAGTGTCCCCTTTTGCGAGCTTCTGACAAGCACGGTCAAATGGGGAAGCCAGATCTACTTAACAACCAGGTTACTAACTGAATGACTGCAGCAATCCTCTTAATAACGGGGTCACTAACTGAAGCACTGCAGCGATCCACTTAACAACGGGGTCACTAACTGAAGGACTGCAGCGATCCACTTAACAACCAGGTCACTAACTGAAAGACTGCAGCTATCCTTTTAATAACAGAGTCACTAACTGAAGGACTGCAGCGATCCACTTAACCAGGTTACTAGCTGGGAAGTAACCCAGCTACTAGTAACCCAGGTTACTAGATTTTTTACACCGGTTGTTAAGTGGATCGCTGCAGCGATCCACTTAACAACCGGTGTAAAAAATCTCTTTCCCATAACTAGACGACTGTATTTTTAGGTTAGGTCAGCATTGTGTAATATTCACTTCTCTCTCTCTCTCTCTTTTTTTTTTCTTCGAAGGGGGATCACCGTACTTGGCAACCAAAATCAACGAGGCGAAAGATCTGCTGGAATCAAGCAAGAAAAATTAGAGATTTTTCACTGCCCGTCCAGAAATTTGAAGAAGCCACACTAGACCTTCTTTTCCTTTCTAGTTTGCGTAGGAACCGCAGTTCAGAAACCAAACTTTGGGGCTGGTTAATAAAGTTGCAACAGACTTGAAGGTGTCGTTTCGGGAAATTCATAATCAAATCCGATTCCAACTCTTCCAATCTCATTGACGGCCTCAGGTGGATATTATCCTGGAAGTGTAAGACCGCGATGCAGAAAAATTAGGGTTGATATTATCTTAATAATACGTAATATCCAGGTTTTTAGTTTTCCATCAGCAAAAAAAAAAAAAAAATCACCTGTTGTTTCCTTGGAAAAATCCGAAGCATTGTAGATTATCGTGATTATACTGTCCAAATTCGAACTCTTGGTCCACCGTGAAAGTTAGGAAAATGGGTGCTTTGGACAGGTGAATTTCCCCCTCCCCCCACCTCACTCTTAGAGAAGCGGGTAGCTCCTCTTTTACCTCAGTTACCTGTCTTGTTTTTAATTTTAATTTTAGAAACTTGGAAACCCAAAGTCCCAGTGAAGCATCCTTTGCTCCATTTGTAAATGTTTTGAAAAAACCTAAAATCTTGCATGATTTTTTTTTTAACGTTCCTTATGAATTCAAGGACTGGGTTATTAAATGTGGTATTCATTAAATACACTTTCCAGTTGGGGTTTTTTAAGGCAGGCACCACAATCTTGTCTTTTCTCCATCTGAGTTGCCCAGGCTTCATATCGATAGTCCTTGACTTACGACCTCAATGGGAGTCAAAAAATTTCTGTCGGTAAGTGAGACAATTGTTTAAATCAGTTTTGCTCCGCTACACAACCTTTCTTTGCGAGGCGAATTACTGTAGTTGGTAAATTAAAGACATGGTTCTTAATGAAGCTGGCTTCTCCATTGGCTTTGCTTGTCGGAAGCTCACAGAAGGGGGAACCGTCATAAGTTCATGCCAGTTGCCAAGCCTCTCAACTTTGATCACGTGACCCTAGAGCAGTGGTTCTCAACCTTTTTATACGGCGACCCCGGACATAAGCAGGCGGCACGCATGCGCGGTGCTGCCCCCTGCGTGGCACTCATGCGTGGTGCTGCCCCCTGCACGGCGCGCATGCGCGATGCCGCCCCCATGCACCGCCCCCCTGCGCAGCATGCATGCGCGGCGGCGCCCCCTGCGCCGGCTGACAAAAAAAATGGATCGCGTTGTTTGGCGACCCCCATGAAATGGTCGTTCGACCCCAAATGGGGTTGCGACCCACAGGTTGAGAACCGCTGCCCTAGAGATACAGCAATGGTCGTACGTGTGAAAAACGGCCTGAGTCCCTTTTTTTCCAGTGCCGTTGTAACTTCAGACGGTCACTAAGTGGTCTGTGGTAAGTCGAGGACTATCTGGAAATAAATACGAGCCCGTTGCCACGCGTCTTTAATTTTGATCCCGTACCACGGTCGTTAAGGGTGAAAACTGGCCACTCTTTTTGATGCCATCCAATGGTCACTAAAGAGACGGCCATAAATCAAGGACTTACCCATATTCCTGACAATCTGAACTAATGTATTATTTCCCCCCTCCCTTTGACAATTGGTTACTTCATTTAAAAATAAAGGTATTCAGGTTTGTGAGACGTTTTCCACAACATCCAAACACTCCAGTGATGTGTTGTTGTTTTTTCCCCGGTGGCCTATTTTTTGCCTCTGTCCCCGGTTCTTAATTTGGATGGAAATGGGGACTCGGTTCAGTGACAGGGCACAGATTTGACATGCTCAATGGAAAGGTTTTGATTTACTTTCACTAACAAGGCAGGTGTCATAGGAGAAAAAAAAAACAAACCAAAGAAACACACACACACACACACACACCTTGTTTCGTAACCTCCATGCAATCTGCCTTCTTTCCCCAAAGCAAAATTGCTCCAGTAAGCCGTGAAAAATATTATTTTTGGTGGATTTTGTGAGATGATGCCGGCTGCACATTCCCAGTGGAATCCCTGCTTGCGTGGCGGAGGGGAAAGTTGTGTGTCAAAAGCTGAGGTAAAAATGACAAACAACCTAGGCAAAATGGTTGCTGTCCCTTCTGCACTTTAACATCCCCCCTCCCCTTTTGTGATATAAATTAGCTTCTGTTACAGGTGAATTATATGTTTGCCTCTTCGTTTCCAACTTAATTTTTTTATTCGGCCTATATTTCACTCTTCTGCTTCAAGGTTGCAAAAGGACCTTGTGGATCTTTTTTTTTTTTTTTTTTTTTTTGCAGTCCTGCTCAGTTTATAAATAAGATCCCCGTTTAAGTTAGGATAAGCTTGAAGAGGAGGAGGAGGAGGAGGAGGAGAAAAAGGAAGAAGAGGAAGAAAAGAAGAAAGGAGGAGGAGGAAGAAGAAGAGAAGGAAGAAAAGAGGAAGAAAAGGAAGAAGAGGAAGAGGAAAAGGAAGAAGAGAAGCAGAAGAAGAAAGAAGCAGAAGAAGGGGAGAAGAAGAGAAGGAAGAAAAGGGAGGAGGAGGAGGAGAAAAAAAGGAAGAAGAAGAGGAAGAGAAAAGAAGAAAAAGAATAAGGAGAAGAAGAAGAGGAAGAAGGAGAAGGAGGAGGAAGAAGAGAAGGAAAAGATAAGAGGAAGAAAAGAAAAGGAGGAAGAAGAAGAGAAGAAGAGAAGCAGAAGAAGAAGAAGGGGAGAGAAGAGAAGGAAGAAAAGGAAGGAGGAGGAGAAGAAAAGAGAAGGAAGAAGAAGAAAAGAGAAAGGAGGAGGAGGAGAAGGAGAAGATGATGATGATGATTTCTTTATGCCTAATGTTACCTTCTCTCTCCTCTGACCTTCCCAATGAAGATGGTCCTCTGAGCTCCTCTGATTTCAGGATCATTGTGACCCCCACTCACCACATCAAAATACTTAACAGGGTGCTTAGAACCCGGAATCCTTATTACCTCTCCGACATACTCCCTCTTATCTAACCTGAATGTTGCCCTCAAGCAGTACCCAACGGAAATGGAAATAACCAGATGAGTGGTCCCTTCAGCCTTGCCATTAAATCCTTCAAACTCTAGAGCAGAGGTCTCCAAACGTGGCCACCTTAAGACCTGTGGACCTCAACCACTCCCAGAATTCCCCAGCCAGCTGAGGAATTCTGGGCATTGGAAGTCCGCCAAATCTTAAAAGTTGCCCACTTTGGAACAGCCCCTGACCTAGAACACTAACCATGGCTGAGCCTTTGGAGAAAATGTGAGCAACTGGAAGACAGCCTTGTGGATGTGGATGGAGGGACTGGACAGACTGGATTACAGAAAACCTCTTTTGCTCTCAAAGAACAGTCAAGCTACAGTGATTTCTCAATAATTTTGCAAAGGGAAGAAAAAAACTCAACCCATTTGTCTGGGAGTGAGACACACAGCTAGCAGAACTGCTGCTTGGTGTAAATTGCTTTGGGGGACAAATTGATCCACTAAGTGAGATGTGAAAATCTGAGTTTTAAGGTTGTAGACCATGATTCACATTCCTTCCATTAAATGACGGAATACAGTATTTTTCCTTCCGGCGCAAATCAAAATGTATTTGTTCTGGACACATTTCTTCCCCCCCAAAAAACCTAGGGCTTAATTAGCGAACATGTTTCTATCAATTTCTTTATTTCCATGCTTACAAATTGGGACGCATCCCAGAACGAGCCAATGTGTTGAAAACCCTAAGCCAGGGGTAGGCAACCTTGGCTCTTTTATGACTCGTGGACTTCAACTCCCAGAATTCCTGAGCCAGCATGGGGGAACTATGGCCCCCCTCATGACTCGTGGACTGCAACTCCCAGAATTCCTGAGCCAGCATGGGGGAACTATGGCCCCCCTCATGACTCGTGGACTTCAACTCTCAGAATTCCTGAGCCAGCATGGGGGAACTATGGCCCCCCTCATGACTCGTGGACTTCAACTCCCAGAATTCCTCAGCCAGCATGGGGGAACTATGGCCCCCTCATGACTCGTGGACTTCAACTCCCAGAATTCCAGAGCCAGCATGGGGGAACTATGGCCCCCTCATGACTCGTGGACTTCAACTCCCAGAATTCCTGAGCCAGCATGGAGGAACTATGGCCCCCTCATGACTCATGGACTTCAACTCCCAGAATTCCAGAGCCAGCATGGGGGAACTATGGCCCCCTCATGACTCATGGACTTCAACTCCCAGAATTCCTGAGCCAGCATGGAGGAACTATGGCCCCCTCATGACTCGTGGACTTCAACTCCCAGAATTCCTGAGCCAGCATGGCTCAGCTTGGAAACCAATCCTTTCCCCTGGCTCAGGAATTCTGGGAGTTGAAGTCCACCAGTCATAAAAGAGCCAAGGTTGCCTACCCCTGCTCTAAGCCACCTTAGGATGGATACCCAAGCATGCTGGATTGCATTAAATTTAATTTCTGACTTTGGACAATACACGGTTCAAGACAACGCTTGTTGATAACTTCCTCAAGAGGGCAATATTCCAAACCACACCTTTTATACGTGGTTTGGACTAGCCAGGATTTTCTGGGTTGCTTCCAGGAGTGAGAACAAGGAACCGTTTTCCCAGAGGTTTTGAAATCTGTTATCTTTAATTTCCTAAGCAGCAAAGAGACCAATCTTGATTTCCCAGGTCACCTGGAAAAGAGATGATAGAATTTTCTTAAGCCCTGGCAAATGGAGCTTAATAAGCCAATGAAGCAGACGCTTTTCAAGTTTTGTGACGTGCAAATTCAAGTTGCTTTTTTATATCAAGTGATTCACCGGTTGCCAAACATTTTTTTGGGTATCTTGGTAAAGGCCACACCTGGAATACCGCATCCAGTTTTGGTCACCATGATGTAAAAAAGATGTTGAGACTCTAGAACAGTGGTTCTCAACCTTTCTAATGCCACGACCCCATAATACAGTTCCCCACGTTGTGGTGACCCACAACCACTTATACATCACCGGGTGCCAGGGGCGTGGCCAAAGAAAAGGGGAAAAAAATAGCGGACAGCCTTGTTTGGCGACCCCCGTGAAAAGATCATTCGACCCCAAATGGGGTCCCGACCCACAGGTTGAGAACCACTGCTCTAGAAAGAGTGCAGAGAAGAGCAACAGAGATGATCAGGGGACTGGAGGCTAAAACATGTAAGGAACGGTTGCTGGAATTGGGGATGTCTAGTTTAATGAAGAGAAGGACAAGGGGGGACAGGATAGCAGTCTTCCAATATCTCAGGAGCTGCCCCAAAGAAGAGGGAGTCAAGCTATTCTCCAAAGCACCGGAAGGCAGGACAAGAAGCAACAGATGGAAACTAACCAAGGAGAGAAGAAACCTAGAACTAAGGAGGAATTTCCTGATAGCTAGAACAATCAATCAGTGGAAAGGCCTGCCTTCAGAAGTTGTAGGTGCTCCATCACCGGAGGTTTTTAAGAAGAGACTGGACAGCCACCTGTCTGAAGTGGGGTAGGGTCTCCTGTTTGAGCAGAGGGTTGGACTAGAAGACCTCCAAGGTCCCTTCCAGCTCTTTTCTGATTCTGATTTTGGATGGAATGGATGGAAACTAGTGAAGGAGAGAAGCAACCTAGAACTAAGGAGAAATTTCCTGACAGAACAATTAACCAGGGGAACAGCTTGCCTCCAGAAGTTGTGGTGCTCTACTACTGAAGGTTTTTAAGATGAGTTTGGACAACCACCGATCTGAAATGGTATAGGTTCTCCCGCTTGAGCCGGGGGTTGGACTAGAGGACCTCCAAGGTCCCTTCCACTGTTATTCTGTTACTGCGGTTTAAGATGCCCAATCGGAGTCCAGTTTTAAACATAAGGCAACAGGAAGAACAGTAGGGCTTTAAACCTGCCCAGGGCACTCTTCCCACGGCAGCGAAACGCGTTTCCATTGAAACCACCGTACATATCTCCACATCTGCTTTTTGCTCTGTGTAAAGAAGCGCTAGGAAGTGAATCCCCATCACATCGTGCCTTGGGAAGTCTAAACAGCCACGAGAACGCGAGCGACCCCCATTGGAAAATAATCAGAATCAGAATCAGAATAATTTTGCTGATGCCAGCTTTAATATAAAAAGTGAGTTTTGCTCCGAAACAACTCGGCTGGGAGATTAACCCCGATTTTCGGCTTGTTTCCCCCTCTTATGAACGATAGAGTACGTCAAGACATGAAAAGGCCCTGGGAATTACAAGGCTGCATGTCAGCTGCAGAACGGAACAGCTGGAAGTTGTTTTCATGCTCAATTGCAACCTGCCTGTGCTGAAGATGCGCAGTTAAGCTTTTTGTCTCGGTACCATATCTGTTCAGGCCATGTTGCCCTCGCTTCTGGATAAGGCGTCGGAGGCTACAGATGTTTCCACAGCTCCCGTCTTAACGGCTGAGTTGGGTTGCAGAACAAAACATCCAGAAACCTGGTGCCTTTGCCCGTAAGCGGCATTCCCATTCTGTGTAAGCAAGTGTAGGGTATGGATGTAGCTATATTTGGTACACAAAGTAAAGGGCTTTATCGATGTTCATTGGGAGGAAATTGCAGTATTATCGTTAATATTTATATGTATTTATACGTAAGGGTGTAGGTATATACATATGTTGTATATAGCATGTTTATGTGTGTTATGTATGTGGACACGTGGAGAGCAAGCCACTGAATTTCATTTCTAATGTGTGCCAGTGTGCCCACAGTAAAAAATGAAAATATAGTATATAGTCTGTCTATCATCTGTCTCTCTCTCTCTCTCTCTCTCTCTCTCTCTCTCTCTCTCTCTCTCTCTCTCTCTCTATCTATCTATCTATCTATCTATCTATCTAGAATGCTGTATGTTACACCCTGTTGCCCAAATATGGGAGAGAGAAATCTATCTGTCTGTCTGTTTGTCTCCATCCATCCATATCCATCCATCAATCTATATCCATCCATCCATCCATATCCATCCATCACTCTATCTGTGCAATTAAGCAGATGGTCTTCAAGTTATTCAAACCAGTAAACGTGTTTTCCAAAAATTGTATCGGAAACAGAGTAATGGCAAAAAAATTGCATGCATTTTTTTTTTAATATACACATTTTAATACACCCTTCCTTCTTTCCTTACCAATAATCCTAAAACCTGCTTAAAACAACTGCAATTCTAAAATGTCAACTTTCCCCTTGAGCAGGGGGTTGGACTAGAAGACCCCCAAGGTACCTTCCAACTACTACTACTACTACTACTACTACTACTACTGCTACTGCTACTGCTACTGCTACTGCTACTGCTACTGCTACTGCTACTACTTCTTCTTCTTCCTCTTCTTCTGCTTCTCTTCTTCTGCTTCTGCTTCTTCTGCTTCTCCTCCTCCTCCTCCTCCTCCTTCTTCTTCTTCCTCTTCTTCTGCTTCTCTTCTTCTGCTTCTGCTTCTTCTGCTTCTCCTCCTCCTCCTCCTCCTCCTCCTTCTGCTTCTGCTTCTGCTGCTTCTGCTTCTCCTCCTCCTCCTCCTCCTCCTCCTCTTCTTCTTCTCCTCCTCCTCCTCCTCCTCCTCCTCTTCTTCTTCTTCTTCTTCTTCTTCTTCTTCTTCTTCTTCTTCTTCTTCTTCTTCTTCTTCTTCTTCTTCTGTTATTGTTATTTAAATCCTGCCATCCTAAGGCAAATTTTAAAGAAGGTTTTAAAGAGGAAAAAAAATAGATGGCTCAATTGACTGTTAAGTATTGGGAAAGATTGCTGCAGATTAATGTTTAAAATCGAGAAACCATCAACACATTGTCCTTGTGTTGGGCTGTTTCCCACTGGCACAAAGGAGAATCTGGCAGCCCCGGAAGCTGTGATTAAGATGATTTTGCTGGCATCCTGCAAGGCTCAGGGAAGTTAATGCAAATTAGGGGCTTGCAATGATTTGCCCAAATGGCCGTGAAGAATGGGCCTTGCTCTGCTGTTTGGGGCCAACAGATTTCCCTGGTTTGTGATCCCTTGATGGCGGCGCTGAAATATTGTGCGTCTCGCATGCCAGTCGCAACTTTGCGTACGGAGTACATGTCAGAGCGTGCACAGTCTTATCGTACTGAGATAACCCAGGAGTAAAATACAGTCAACAGTGATCTATATTAAATGGTGGTTTATCTTACACTCTCTATAAGCATACACCAGGAACAATATATGTACATGTGCTTTTGAAGAGGGGTTGGCATTGACGGGAGATGTTTTGTGCTGAAGCCACTTGATCTGGACGGGTTGAAATATGTATAGAATGTGAAAATCAATTTTAAAACAAACGAACAGCCAACAAGGACCAAGAATAAAAGCTGTAACTCTTCAGTATGGCAAGTTAGATTTCCTGATGTTTTGCAAACTATACCATAATCTACTTACTGGGAATAGTTTTCCTTCCTTCCTTCCTTCCTTCCTTCCTTCCTTCCTTCCTTCCTTCCTTCCTTCCTTCCTTCCTTCCTTCCTTTCTCCCTCCCTCCCTCTTTCTTTCTTTCTTTCTTTCTTTCTTTCTTTTTCTTTCTCCCTTCCTCCCTTTCTTTCTTTCTCTTTCTCCCTTCCTCCCTTTTTCTTTCTCCCTTCCTCCTTCCTTCCTTCCTTCCTTTCTTTTTTTTGTTTCTCCCTCCCATCCTCCCTCTTCCTTCTTTCCTTCTTCCTTCCTTTTCTTCCTTCCTTCCCTTTCTTTTTCCTTTCTTCCCTCCTTCCTTCCTTCCTTCCCTCCCTCCCTTCCTGCCCCCTCTTCCCTCCCTCCCTCCCTCTTTCTTTCTTTCTTTCTCTCTTTCTTTCTTTCTTTCTTTCTCTGTCTCCCTTCCTCCCTTTCTTTCTTTTCTTCCTTCCTTCTTTCCTTCCTTCCTTTTCTTTCTTTCCTTCCTTCCCTCTGTCTCCCTCCCTTTCTTTCTTTCCTTCCTTCTTTCCTTCCTTCCTTTCTTCCCTCCCTTCCTTCCCTCCCTCCCTTCCTGCCCCCTCCTCCCTCCCTCCCTCCCTCCCTCCCTCCCTTCCTTCCTTCCTTCCTTCCTTCCTTCCTTCCTCTTTCTTTTTACTAATAAGGCCATAATAAAGAATGAATATTAGTTAAGAAGTACCTTAATGATTATTGTAAATGTGCTTGGCTGTTAAGATGAAAAATCTTTAACTCGTATTTTCAGTATGAATATTTCTAACTTGCTCTGTTCATTAGATTGAAGTCCTTTCCCTCCAGGGCCTAAAAAACAGCATATTTAGCCTGTCTTCCTCTATCAAATTCCTGCACATCAGTCTCAGCAGGTAGGTTGGACTGACAGTGACGGGTTCAAGTCCAGACCGCGAGCTTCCCAAACTGAGGGTTGACAGGTTTTAGCCTAAGAATTTGACCACAAAAGGCCACAACCCTAACAAATCTGCATCTGGACATTTGTCTTCCTCAGAAAGTGTTTAATAATGATACAAACTGGGCTCTATAATTGGCAGTGACGGTAAACCGCTCAGAATTGGCTGGGCACAAAGCAAACCTCTGTTCCGTCCTGTGTTAAATTATAAGCTGCCAGCTGGGAGAACCCACAGAGTTCTTGTGTTTGACTGAATTGAATCAATTCCACCATCAAAAGTGGTTAAAAAAAAAAAAACCCAGAAACGAAACCTGCTGGCTTTTAAAACATTGCGATAAAACCTGCACCATCCAGCGTCTGATACGGAATGGGGCGACTTGGTGCGGCCATTTGCCCTAGCCAACGCACTGCATGACAATTCAACCATTCAATTTAAGTATTTAAAATAATTTATTTATTTTTTAAAAATGTGCCATTCACACTTCATTTTGTCCAACCTTTGCATTCTTTCTTTAACGTTTCTATTTTTTCAACATTAGTGCAATTCTTCTCCTGTAGCAAGTTGTCCCACAGGCAAGTTGGCCATGGCGAGTTGACCATGGCCAACCAAGTTGGCCATGGTGTGTTGATCATGGCAAGTTGGCCATAGTGAGTTGATCATGGCAAGTTGGCCATGGTGAGTTGACTATGGTGAGTTGACTATGGTCAACCAAGTTGACCACAACAAGATGGCCACAATGAGTTGACCATAGCAAGTTGGCCATGGTGAGTTGACTATGGCCAACCAAGTTGGCCACAGCAAGTTGACCATGGCCAGCCAAGTTGACCACAGCAAGTTAGCCATGTTGAGTTGACCGTAGTAAGTTGACCATGGTGAGTTGATCTTGGCAAGTTGGCTATGGTGAGTTGACCATGGCCCTCCAAGTTGACCATGGCAAATTGGCTGGACAGTGCTGTCCTAAACCCCCTCTAACAAGCCAAGTGATGAATACAGTCCTCCCCCCATGGTGGTCCAAAAAGTCAAAATGGCCACCCTGCACCTCCTTATAAATATGTTGCATGTAGATATAGGTAGTCCTCAGATTACGACCGGTCACTTAGTGACTGTTTGAAGTTACAACAGATCCAAAGAAAGGAATTTAAAACCCAGATCCCAATGGCCAACTCCCTGATCACATGATCACATTTTTGGCAATTGGCAACTGGCTCACATTTACCGTGGTTTGCAGTGTCTCAAGGTTTATGAGCTTTTTCGCTGGCAGCTTTGGTTTATTTCTGGCTTTCGGGGAGAAAGGCCTAGTTACAGACAAAGGGCTTGCTTGCTTAACAGCCGCTGCACAAAACAGGTTGTAAAATCAAGTCAGAGACATAACGGCCTGTTTAATAACCGACGTGAATTTCCCTCTGAAGTTCTTGGCCGCATCACGGCAATAAGTTAAGGGCTAGACTTACAGAAGCCATACGTTAAATAAATAAAATAAAATAAAACCAGAGCTAAAATTCTGCAAAATTCTTTCGCCGCTGGGTTTTGGGGTGGTTGTTTTTTCCGCTTCCCTTTCTCCTTTTCCGACGCAGAAGCTGTTTTAGCAACCTTTTAAAGGTTGTTTCCAGGAGAACGAGAGTTCTTCCATGCTGCTTCTTGTGTCAAAAGGAGCAGAATGAATCATTATTTTGCTTCGACTTTTCATGAGAAACGGCGACGGAGGAAAAAAGCCTTGCCCAAAAAAAAAATGAAAACATATAATGAAGCCAAATGTCACCCAACCGCCTTTTATTCTTCAGAGATGAAAATTGCTAATGGTGGCATGAAATGTTTGCTTTTGACGGATCGCCACCGTTGCTATGGAGAGGCCGTTTTCTGCCGTCGGCGATCCAGAAGACAGGGACAGCCCCCCCCCCCGATCTTTTTGAAGATAACTTTTGCGAATGGCATGAATCCTGCCGATTCTCCAATGGCAGGATTTTTATCCCAGCTGGAAAAACATGGAAATAGATATGTCTTCTATTTACGGGATCTGGCCAGCCGTTTCCCCAGATGGTTAAATTTGTCCACTTTTTAAAAGTAGGAGAATAAAGGAGCAGGTTTTGCTTTGCAAGTTTAGATAAATGGGTTTTAGATAATTCGGACCACCGAAAATTTTAAAACCTAGGTGATCGCCAGAGCATCTATGTGTGTGTATCTTGCTAGTAATGTTAGTAATAGTAGTAAAGTTGGAAGGGACCTTGGAGGTCATCTAGTCCAACTCCCTGCTCGGGCAGGAAACCCTACACCATTTCGGACAAATGGCTGTCCAGTCTCTTCTTAAAAACTTCCAGTGTTGGAGCATTCACCACTTCTGGAGTCAGGCTGTTCCACTGATTAATTGTTCTCACTGTCAGGAAGTTTCTCCTTAGTTCTAGGTTGCTTCTCTCCTTGATTAGTTTCCACCCGTTGCTTCTTGTCCTGCCTTCAGGTGCTTTGGAAAATAGCTTAATTCCCTCTTCTTTATGGCAGCCCCTGAGATATTGGAATACTGCTATCATGTCCCCCCTTGTCCTTCTCTTCGTTAAACTAGACATACCCAATTCTAGCAACCGTTCCTTATATGTTTTAGCCTCCAGTCCCCTAATCATCTTTGTTGCTCTTCTCTGTACTCTTTCTAGAGTCTCAACATCTTTTTTACATCGTGGTGACCAAAACTGGATGCAGTATTCCAAGTGTGGCCTTACCAAGGCATTGAAGAGTGGTATTAATACTTCACGTGATCTTGATTCTATCCCTCTGTTAATGCAGCCTAGCACTGTGTTGGCCTTTTTGGCAGCTGCAGCACACTGCTGGCTCATATTTAGGTGATTGTCTACTAGGACTCCGAGGTCCCTCTCACAGTTACTACTATTGAGCATGGTGCCACCTATGCTGTACTTGTGCATTTGGTTTTTCTTGCCTAAATGTAGAACCTTGCTTTTTTCACCATTGAATTTCATTTTGTTAGTTAGTGCCCAGTGTTCAAGTCTGTCCAGATCCTCTGTACCTGAAGCCTGTCTTCTGGAGTGTTGGCTATTCCTGCCAGCTTGGTGTCATCTGCAAATTTGATGAGTTCCCCATCTATCCCTTCATCCAAATCGTTGATGAAGATGTTGAAGAGTACTGGGCCCAGAACAGAGCCCTGGGGCACCCCACTACACACTTCCCTCCATATAGATGCAGTTCCATTGAGGACCACTCGCTGAGTACGGCCGGTCAGCCAGCTACGGATCCATCTGGTGGTGGTTCTGTCTACCCCACATTTTTCTATCTTGTCAAGTAGTAGGTTGTGATCTACTTTATCAAATGCCTTACTGAAGTCCAAGTAAATTATGTCCACAGCATTCCTCTGATCCACTAATTTTGTCAATTGGTCAAAGAATGCAATAAGATTTGTCTGGCATGATCTATTTTTGACAAACCCATGTTGGCTTTTAGTAATGACTTTGTTTGCCTCTAGGTGTTCGTTGATTCGTTGTTTGATTATCTTTTCCAGGATCTTCCCAGGTATTGAGGTCAGGCTGATAGGTCTGTAATTTCCTGGATCCATTTTTTTTCCTTTTTTGAGGATGGGAACTACATCAGCTCTTTTCCAGTCCTCTGGTAGTTCCCCTGTGTTCCAGGATCTTTGAAAAATATAGTTCAGTGGCTCCGATATCACATCTGCCAGTTCCTTGAGAACTCTGGGGTGTAATCCGTCTGGTCCTGGCGATTTGAACTCATCTAGGCTGGACAGGTGCTCACTAACGATTTTCTTGCCTATCTTAACTTGTGTTTCTGTTTTGTTTTTTGTGGCACTATTTTTGATAGGTTGGTCTGTTTTTTCCCTTTGTGTAAAGACAGATGCAAAAAATGAGTTAAATAGTTCTGCTTTCTCCCTGTTGCTTGTCACCTTCTTGCCACTTCCACCCACTAATGGACCAATCATTTCCTTCACTTTTTTCTTGTTTTTTACATGTTGAAAGAAGCTTTTTTTGTTATTTTTGACTTTGGTCGCAAGCCTCAGTTCATTTTGAGCCTTGGCTTTCTTCACTTCATCTTTGCAGGCTCGGGCTATTTGCTGATATTCTGACTTAGTTATGTTCCCCTCTTTCCACTTTCTATACTTGTCCTTTTTATCTTTCAATTTGTCAGAGAGTTCTTTATGCAGCCATGCTGGTTTCTTTTGAGAGCTGTTGTTTTTCCTCTTTGTTGGTATTGTGCTAGACTGTGCTTTTATTATCTCATTTTTCAAAATTTCCCAAGCTTCTTGAGTTGTTTTCCCCTTGAGGATTCTCATCCATGGAATCCTTCCCAAGCCCTCTCTAAGTTTATTGAAATTAGCTCTCTTGAAGTCCAAGACTCTAGTTTGACTGTGTTCTATTGGTTGTGCTTCTATAATGTTGAATTCTAATATTGCATGATCACTTCCTCCCAGGGTTCCTATGGCTCCAACACCGTCTATCATTTCATCTCTGTTAGTGAGAATTAGATCCAAAATGGCTAATCCCCTAGTTCCATTCTCTACTTTTTGGGAGACAAAGTTGTCTGCTAGGTTTGCCAGGAACCTGTTTGATCTTCCACTTGGTGCGGAGTTTGTCTCCCAGTTGATGTCAGGGTAGTTAAAGTCCCCCATTACTATTGTGATGTGCTTCCTACATACCTTAGTTAGCTGACTAGCAAAAAGTTCATCTATCTCCTCTGTTTGGTTGGGTGGTCTGTAGTATACACCTATGGCAATGTCATTTCCCCCCCCTTTTATATTGACCCAAATTGCATGTCACGAAAAATCAAGATCCTGCGTTGCAATCCAGATTTTGAGGAATAAACACAAGGGGAGGTTGCAGAGAACTATGGGATAAAACTCAGTGTTTCCATATAAAAAGCCAACATTATTTGTCTCCCGCCTTTATTATTTTTACAAGCAACTCAAGGCAGTAAATATAGCCAACACACCTTCTCTTTCCCGTTCTCCCCATAGTAACAACTCTGGGAGAGAGACTGGTCCAAGATAATCCAGTTGGCTTTCATGGCTAAGGCGGGACTAGAACTCACCGTCTCCTGGTGATTGGCCCAAAGTCACCCAGCTGGCTTTCAATCCTAAGGCGGGACTAGAACTCACAGTCTCCTGGTGATTGGCCCAAAGTCATCCAGATGGCTTTCATGCCTAAGGCAGGACTAGAACTCACTGTCTTCTGGTGATTGGCCCAAAGTCACCCAGCTGGCTTTCATGCCTAAGGCGGGACTAGAACTCACAGTCTCCTGGTGATTGGCCCAAAGTCACCCAGCTGGCTTTCATGCCTAAGGCGGGACTAGAACTCACTGTCTCCTGGTGATTGGCCCAAGATCACCCAGCTGGCTTTCAATCCTAAGGCGGGACTAGAACTCACTGTCTCCTGGTGATTAGCACAAGGTCATTCAGTTGACTTTCACGCCTAAGGCGGGACTAGAACTCACCGTCTCCTGGTGATTGGCCCAAAGTCACCCAGCTGGCTTTCAATCCTAAGGCGGGACTAGAACTCACAGTCTCCTGGTGATTGGCCCAAGATCACCCAGCTGGCTTTCATGCCTAAGGCGGGACTAGAACTCAACGGCTCCTTGTGATTGGCCCAAAGTCACCCAGCCATTTTGATGGGACAAGAAGTCAGCAGCTAGCAATGGTTTCCAGCCTTTTCTCTGTTTTCGATTCATAGAAATCATACTAGCCAAACCAGAAAGACTTCCAAACTTTCTCTATCCTTCTGTCTCCTTTAAGGATCTTCTCCAAACCAAGCAGAAATGTTGCTTACACACGGCTGCCTGTGATAAATATTTCTCGCCGATGTGCCCGTGGCAGGATTCTATAGCATCTCAGTCTAAAAAAGGTCTTTCATTCTCTTTCAATCAAGCCAAAGTGGCTTTTTCTCCTTAAACTGGGTCAATACTAGATCCAACTTGGTGCATTTTGCAATGTGCAAAGAATTTATGCCTCTGGATTCTTTTGCATCTGCAAACACCCCAATTGATTACCGTACTTACAGTCCTTATAATACTAATGACATTTCAAAGGCTTTGTCCTTCAGGATTTTTATGGCCTAACCACTCATGAACTACAGGGAGAAAAGTGGGAGAGGGTTGTAAAAAGAATTTTTGGAGAGTAACTTGGGGAAAGCTTAAAGACTTTTTTGGGGGATGCAAGTAAACCTGTCAACAAGAGCTTACTTTGTTCAATGGAATCTGTGGGTTAAAAAAGAACTACGAAGCAAAAAAGGCAGACCACATTTGAAGAACTGAAAAGAAAACAGGATGAGCTATAGAAAGCACAGACAGATGTTGTTCTTTTTATATCGGGTAAAATGCCTACATCAACCATTAACCAGGTTAACTGCAAGATCGATAGAATTACACCGAACTGAACTGAATTAAACGGTACGAAGCAGAGACCGTTTGAATTTGCAAATAAACCAGGGAAATAGCTGACACAGACGTTGATATTAAAAGTGATATTAAAGATGCAGGAAGGTGAGATTGTATGAACAAACCACATGAGGGTTCAGAAACCCTTCCGAATGGAAGGTAGACGATCAATATGTAAAAGACTGCATGATTAATAATAAATTCACACAGAAGACACAGAGGAGACTTACTATACATGCTGGCCTGCAAGGACTTGTCTAACTTGGAGGGAAGCAGAAACATGATCCGACACCCATCAATCTGCTTCCTTTACATTTCAAAGGTTTGCAAGGACCGTAGTCCCTGTACAGAATTATATTTTTACCGTCGACAGACCAGTAACCTTATCTGAGACTATTTGAGATCATTTTTCAAGGAGGTTTTGCTAATTCCACCATCCTGGATGGTGGGGAATGGAAGGATTTATACTCCTTGCAGACAACT
Organism: Crotalus tigris; assembly: GCF_016545835.1. NCBI lineage: Eukaryota > Metazoa > Chordata > Lepidosauria > Squamata > Viperidae > Crotalus > Crotalus tigris. The sequence goes on along the minus strand of NW_024097980.1, from coordinate 1,149,317 downwards.
GATCATTTGCCTTCTTTTTGGAAAGTCGTTGAGGCCATTGGGACAGATAAACAATAAACCTCCAAGTGGCCTCCACGACTCTCTGAAAGAAGGCAAATGACCAGCTGTCTGTAAGGAGTATAAATCCTTCCATTCCCCACCATCCAGTCCGAGCTGAAGAAGCTTCTGGGATGAGAAGGGAAACATCTTCAAAGAATAATAAGAAAGTCCCATGAGGGCACAGGTAAACCCCCAAGTGGCCTCAAGGACTCTCTAAAAGGACGCAAATGACCAGCTATCTGCAAGGAGTATCAATCCTTCCGTTCCCCACCATCCAGTCAGAGCTGAAGAAGCTTCTGGGATGAGAAGGGAAATGTCTTCAAAGAATAATAAGAAAGTCCCATGAGGACACAGATAAACCTCCAAGTGGCCTCACCGACTCTCTCAAAGAAGGCAAATGACCAGCTCTTCACAAGGAGTATAAATCCTTCCATTCTCCACCATTCAGTCAGAACTGATGAAGCTTCTGGGATGAGAAGTGAAATGTCTTCAAAGGAAAAACAAGAAAGTCCAGTTGCCTCCTGAAAAAATGCATCTTTGGGACTGTTCCTGACATGCATCTCTAACCAACTTCTAGATACCGAATAAAGGCCTGTCTGGTCGTTACAATTCTTCATGAGATCCATCTTCAGAAACAAAGTGAAGAAATAATGACCAAGAAGGATGCTTATAACCTGTGGCCCCCATTACACCATCGGCATGGGAATTTCTGCAGTGCGACTTCATAATATCTCTTGGGCACCACTAAGTGACTTTGGTCTTTGAAGCATTTTAACACCATGAAATTGCCACGTAAGACGGTTAGAGCCTGTTGTCGGTCTGCCTAGTCTGCCACTGAATGGTTTTACGCTTCTAATTCCATTTTTATTATGGGCTTATATTTTTTATTGTTAATTGACTTGCGTTGTGAGCTCTTGGAGATACAATTAGGAAGGTGAGTAGAGAGGGCAAACCGATTAAGCCTAAGAATGAAAGCCATGAGATCCCTAGGTTAAATTTTACCTCAGACAGAAGCTGATATTTGGCACGTCTTGCTTCTATCAGTCTCCATTTGCTTCCATGGATGTAATTCCATTAAGCTATTTAAGAACTGACCCAACCTTTGAAAGCTCCTGATCAACCTGGACTGAACTCATGAACTTAAACAGGATCACACCTGGTTAAGAGTAGGTAAGATTGCTTGATGAAATAGGAGGGTCGTAGGCAAGATGGATATTTTTTTAAGCAGGACTGATAGCCACAACATCTGAGGTTCAATCCATTCCTTCCAGAATGATGAAAGCCTGTCAAGAAAAACCAAGGATAACAAAAGCAGAAATATAAAATAATAGAATTGGAAGGGACCTTGGAGGTCCAATCTGTGGTGAAGCAGGAGAATCTATACTATTTCAGACAAGTGGTTGTCCAATCTCTTCTTAAAAACCTCCAGTGATGGACCACCCACAATTTCTGGAGGCAAGTCGTTCAACTGGTTAATTGTTCTCACTGTCAGGAAATTTCTCCTTAGTTCCAGGTTGCTTCTCTCCTTGATCAGTTTCCATCCATTGCTTCTTGTCCGGCCTTCAGGCGCTTTGGAGAATAGCTTGACTCCCTCTTCTTTGGGGCAGCCCCTGAGATACTGGAAGGCTGCTATCCTGTCCCCCCTTAGTCCTTCTCTTCATTAGACGAGACATACCCAATTCCAGCAACCGTTCTTCAGATGTTTTAGTCTCCAGGCCTTTAATCATCTTAGTTGTTCTTCTTTGCACTTTTTTTTTCCAAAGTCTCAACATCTTTTTTGTAATGTGGTGATCAAAACTGGCTCCAGTATTCCAGGTGTGGCCTTATTAAGGCTTTATAAAGCAGTACAAATACTTCATGCAATTTTGATTCTATGCCTCTGTTTCTACAATCAAGGATTGTGTTTGCTTTTTGGGCTGCTGGCGCAATTAACTTTTTTTCCCCAAAACACCTGAGGTCAGGCAAGAAGTAACAAATGGAAATTTATCAACGGGAATGCCAAGTTGGTTGATTTAGTAGACTACCAGCACAGTCCAGAAAAAATGCAATTTATGTAACACAAGTATAAGTGGAATGGAACAGATTTTTCTCTATATATTCCTGATAATTTTGTGGGAACATATTTAAACAGAATTCCAAACCATAGAAAAATCTCTTCATTTTTTTTTTCTTTAAAATTTTCAAATACCTTTGTGGTGTTTGGTACGGTTTTCTACTGATAACATCTCCTAGTTTCAAATGACACGAATATGCAATATTATTCAGCGATTGTTAATAATTACAACTGATAAGATGGTGGAAGCTTATAAAAGAATAATTGAACTGATCTCATTTAAAACCAGGTTGAAATCAGAGATAACTTTTTTTTTTTGCAAAATGTATTCAGCTGTAATAACCCTTCCAGCAATAATCACATATCTCATTCTATAAAATCACGCTCTGTAAATACTTACTTTCCTTATTTCGTTCAATCTCATTACAGGAACATTAGCACAAAACAGCAGGAAGAATAAGAGTGTTCAAGATCATATAGCAAAGGAGAACGCTGTGCAGATAAATCTATTTGGAAATGACATTATCATCTCCCCCCAATATCCTAATAGAGAGGTGATACTTGCAGTATGAATTAAATATATGTCATGGAAGTGTACAAGTTAAGAAGACAACTTTTATGTACGCCAAAGCCATCTAATGTAGTGAGACAAGGCTGATGTAATGGTTAAAAGTTGGGAGTAACTCCAGAGAACAAGGACTAGTTATAATCAGCCAGGATGAGTAATGGTTAAGAAGGTGAAATAAGTAATAAAACTTACTTATATGCTGGAGAAGATTCCTGCGAGTCCCCTGGACTGCAAGGCGATCCAACCGGTCAGTCCTGGAGGAGATCAACCCCGACTGGTCTTGAGAAGGCCAGATCCTGAAGTGGAAACTCAAGTCCTTTGGCCACCTAATGAAAAGGAAGGACTCCCTGGAGAAGAGCCTAATGCTGGGAAAGATGGAGGGCAAGAGAAGAAGGGGACGACAGAGAAGGAGGTGGCTGGATGGAGTCCCTGAAGCAGGAGGCGTGAGCTTCAATGGACTCCAGAAGATGGTGGAGGACAGGAAGGCCTGGAGGAACGCGGTCCATGGGGTTGCGATGGGTCGGACACCACTTTGCAACTAACAACAACAACAAAACTCACCAGCGAACTGGTTTCGACTTTGCAGATCTGTCCGTGCCAATATGTTATTTTTATTTTAAAGTTGCATCTTTGCAAAAAGAAGACAAATTTAAAAAGTACAGGATATGGCTCCCTGGGAGATTCGCCTGTTGAAAGTGAATTACAATAGATAAAAAGAAATAATTTCTTAGATGGGCTAGAGATAAACAAAGCAATTTGCTGGCTGCCAGATGAAAGAGATTTGAAAGGAACCGGATTTATTTATTTGTTAAATTTCTGTGCTCCCCATCTTGATTAGAGGCATCTCCAGGAGGCTTACTAACATTAAGGCCAGCAAACATTGGAAGGCTACAACAATAGATAACAACAATAATGATCATTTATCATTAAAAGATGGGGAAGCATGACACAGGGAGAGGTGGGGTGGTTTCTTAATCCGATAGCCACCTCCAAAGTGATAGGCCACCCACCCACAGATAGATGATAGATAGATAGATAGACAGACAGACAGACAGAGATGGACGATAGGTAGATAATAGCTAGATGTTAGATAGATAGATAGATAGATAGATAGATAGATAGATAGACAGACAGACAGACAGACAGACAGAGATGGACGATAGGTGGATAATAGCTAGATGTTAGATAGATAGATAGATAGATAGATAGATAGATAGATAGATAGGTAGGTAGGTAGGTAGGTAGGTAGGTAGGTAGGTAGGTAGGCAGGCAGGCAGGCAGACAGACAGACAGACAGATAGATAATAGATAGATAATAGATAATAGACAGGTAGATAAATAGACAGACAGACAGACAGATAGAGAGATAGATAGAGATGTAGATACATAAAAATAAACTGCTCAGGTGTGGACAGAAGTAGAGAAATTGCATCACAGTCATGGATCCCAATATTGTGTTTCCAGCAACTGTCTTGGACTGCTCACCGCAGCCCTGACCAAATTTCCAAGTCAACCGTGATTCCCCCAGATGATCCCCACACCAGAAAGCTCGACGTTCTTCTCCATGCCCGAGATTCCTTCCTCCCACGTTTAATAACTGTCAGCCAGTTGCCTTTCATTTTTTCTCCGCCAATTCACGGCGTGCATTTTATATCAGTGTTTATGGGTTTCTCATCGCAATTGCTCGCTCCTTACTTTCTCCGCCAATTGTACGGTGGGCCATTTATATGTAAATTTTCCCTCTGTGGAACATTGTCATTATACATCTTTTATTATGTGGGTTGATAAGATGATGTTCCCCACCCACTGTTGCAATTCCTTTCACCCTGAAGACTTCCAGTAAAACAAACACAAATCAGATAATGAACTAATTAAAGGCGCTACACACAGCGCAACACAAGGAGACTAAAGTCTAAAAGTTTGCTCACGCCAGGCTGGGATCCGTCTGTGGGCAAAGAATGGATTTCTTTTTTTTTCTTTTTGACTGGGATCAGGATGTCCCAGAGTGGGTGCAAGGAAGATGCTTTACATTTGACTGAATATCATTTGAACATCAGAGTCAGGTTTTTTTCCTTGGGTACCTTTTTTTCTGTGTGGAAGAGAAAGCTAGTCAACAGAATAATTGCTCTCGGGACATTTGAGTCGGATGCAGAAGAGGGAATTGTTGAGAAGAATTTGTTGTGTGAAAATTAGCTAGTGATCATGAGGCTGCCATTTAAGATTAGCGGTTCATCTGGAAGTCAACTTAAATCCCATCGTTAGGAAGGAGATGGAGGGAGGGAAATGAACCAAGGAGAGAAGCAACCTGGAACTAAGGAGACATTTCCTGACAGTGAGAACAATTAATCAGTGGAACCACCTGCCTCCAGAAGCGGTGGATGCTCCAACACTGGAAGCTTTTAAGAAGAGACTGGACAGCCATTTGTCCGAAATGGTGTAGGGTTTCCTGCCTGAGCAGGGGGTTGGACTAAATGACCTCCAAGGTCCCTTCCAGCTTTATTATTATTATTATTATGGATCATCGCACAGTCAGCCAGATGTTCAGACTGGATTTGGCATTTTGTCTACCTATCGAGTCCTTACCCAGGACCTGGGATAGGCAGATGTGGATATTTGATGGTATTACAGATATCGTCGCAGGATGGAAGCAGTTCCTAGTAAGGCCGCCGTTTGCAATTGACTAATAGCGAATTTGTCAATGCCAATGGTGTTCAAGTGGTGCTCCAGTTGTTTTGGGATTGCACCCAAGGAGCCTATGACTATTGGTACTACCCTTGCTTGCTTTTGCCACAGTCTTTCTATTTCTATTTGTAGGTATTTGTATTTTGTTATCTTCTCCAGTTCTTTCTCTTCTATTCTGCTGTCTCCAGGCACTGCCACGTCCACTATCCAGATTTTTTGTCTTTCTTATCGACAATTGTTAAGTCTGGGGTGTTATGTTGCAGGTGCTTGTCTGTTTGAATTCTGAAGTCCCAGAGCAGTTTAATTTTATCATTTTCTATGACTTTCTCTATTTTATGATCCCATCAGTTTTTGCTTATAGGCAAATGATATTATTATTATTATTATTATTATTATTATTATTATTATTATTATTATTACTATTGTGAACCGCTAAGCCCCCTTCAAGGGAAGGAAAACTCTGCCTCTGGATTTCAGCCCCATCAACCATTTCCACCTAGGAAAGGAAGAAATAACATTGAAAACGGGTGGCATCGGAGACATCTGGGGATAGCAGTCCAATAAAAGAGATGGATGTGGCCGCAGCAGATGGTCGTAGGAAGTTGGGGGGCTGCAAAGGGCACCTGGTGTCCTTATTCTGCACAACACAGGCTCTGCGGCGAAGGGGACTACAGCTTTGCAAACTGCACGCTGGAAAATAAAAACAAAACAAAACGAAAAAAAATGAAAAACACCCCCCCCCCCATGTCCCCGTATCCTTCCCACCGGTGGTTCTCAGTCACCATCTGGCTTCATTTAATCAAATACATCTTATTGTGTGAAAGCTTTTGCTGTCTCTCGACACACCCATGTAGGAACCGCCATCGTCGTTGGGTTATTAAAATAAAGCACAAGGAAAACCGAGAATTTGGCAGACCGGGAATGTCGCATGAGCCCTTATATTGGGTGATTTTTTCCCCCCCTAGGTCTAGGAAAAAATGAAAGCAGTCTCTCCTGATATATTTCAGGAGTAGAATTAGTAAAAGGATACAGTGAAGTATAAAATGGATAGATATGTGTGTGTGAGAGAGAGAGAGATGGAGAAAGAGAAAGAGAAAGAGGGAAAGAGAGAGAGAAAGAGAGAAAGAGGAAGAAAAAGAAGGGAGAGAGATAGATAGAAAGAGAAACAGAGAGAAAGAGAGAGAGAAAAAAGGGAGAGAAAGAGAAAGAGGGAAAGAGAGAGAGAGGAAGAAAAAGAAGGGGGGAGAGAAAGAGAGATAGAAAGAGAAACAGAGAGAAAGAGAAAGGGAGAGAGAAAGACGGAAAGAGAGAAAAGAGGGAGAGAAAGAGAGGAAGAAAAAGAAAGGGAGAGAAAAAGAGAGATAGAGAAACAAAGAGAAAGAGAGATAGAGTGAGAAAGAGAAAGAGGGAAAGAGGGGGAGAGAGAAAGAGAGAAAAGAGAGAGAAAGATATGAAAGTATGAAAATGCTTAAAACAGCTGGGTGGAATTTTTCAGCAGCAGAAAATTCTGGACTTCATTCAGGGGGAAAAAACAAAACAAAAACCTAAACTAAACCTTATCTAACCACTTGTGCATTCTGCAACTTTGTGAAAAATATCCGCAGTTTCGTTTTGTGTCCCCAAGGAATAAGAGAAGGAGCCATTTGACCCCACAATCCAGCACATCGTCGCATCCTTTTTCTTTCCTAGCCATGATGGACGGCTGCCATTTTTATTGCACCGTCAATTTACTGTCCAGGGAACCAGACAGAAACGGTTGAAAAAAAAAAAAAACAATCTGGAAACGACCGACATTATTGTGTTCTTCTGATGCGTCCCCACCATACACATTGGAAAGGCATTGCGTGTTTTCCTACTTATTTTTCTCTCCCTCCCACTGGCTTAATTTATCCTACTGGGAATAAGGAATTTTTTTTAAACAAAAATCAATTAATAGGATAGCAATTTCCCCCCTATTTGGAAAAAAAGACCCTATAATAATAATAATAATAATAATAATAATAACGACAACAACAACAATAATAGTAGTTGGAAGGGACCTTGGAGGTCATCTAGTCTAACCCCCTGCTCAGGCAGGAAACCCTACACCTTTTCGGACAAATGGCTGTCCAGTCCCTTCTTAAAAACTTCCAGTGTTGGAGCATTTACTGCTTCTGGTGGCAGGTTGTTCCACTGGTTAATTGTTCTCACTGTCAGGAAGTTTCTCCTTAGTTCCAGGTTGCTTCTCTCCTTGATGAGTTTCCATCCGTTGCTTCTTGTCCTGCCTTCAGGGGCTTTGGAGAAGAGCTTGACTCCCTCTTCTTTGGGGCAGCCCCTGAGATATTGGACCCTCATTGTGGACCATTGTGAAACTGGCCCAAAAAGGCTCCAATGTCTTGTCCCTCCAAGTCTTTGGGGGTTCAGGAGGCCAGCTAGCATCGCCCACCCACCCCAATTCAACCAATGGAAAATATTTGCTCCCCACTTACCTTACAAAACCACAACTATTATAAATGTGTGTGTGTATCTGTATGTTAATTACACACAAGTATTTCTTGACTTAACAACCGTTCGGTTAGTGACGGTCGAAGTTAAAAGAGTGACCGATGACCGTTTTTTCACACTTACGACCATCGCAGCATCCCTGGGGTCAGGTAATCAAAATTTTGAAGCTTGGAAACTGGCATGTACTTACAACGGTTGCAGCATTTCCACCCTCCCAGGGTCATGTGATCCCCTTTTGTGAACTTCTGATGAGCAAAGTCAATGGGGGGGGAGCTAGATTCGCTTAACAACCAGGTTACTGACTTAAGAACTGCAGGGATTTGCTTAAGAACGGTGGCAAAAAATGGTCATAAAATGGAGCAAAACAAATGTCTTGCTTAGTAGACTGTACTTAGTGATCGTAAGTCAAGGATTACCTATATGTGAATTATAAGACTTACAACAGTTCATTTAGGGATTGTCCAGAGTTACGACGACATTGGAAAATATGAGTTATGACCGTTTTTTCACACTTATGACCGCTGCAGCATCCTCAATGGTCATGTGATCAAGATTTGGGTGCTTAGCAACTGGCATGTATTTATGACCACTGCAGTGTCACCTTTTACGACCATCTGTCCAGCAAAGTCAATGGGGAAACCGGATTTGTTTAACAACCGTGTTACTAAGCAGATCATAAAATGGGGCAAAATTCACTTAACAACTGTCTTGTGTCAACGCTGCTAACATCGGATGTTTTTTCTTTGACAACAGATGGAGATGCAATCATTTTCTTCTTGTGTTTTACTCTTAGAGTTAGAGCTAGAGTTAGAGGATGCTGGGGGGGAGGGAGGAATGTGCAGGAGAGTTTAGCTAGACCTAACAATACTGGGCCTAGGGTGAGAACCAAGGTTATTGAAATAGGAGATGATAAGAATTGGCGGGCTGGAGAGCTGGAAGGGAAGCCTGCATTTCAAACTAATTGGAAAATGTGATTTATGACTGTTAACTGGAGGAAGGAATTGTACTTTGATACTATGTGCTCAGGGGAGGGGAATTCAGTTTTTGGCTACGACTGTGTTAGTGTTGATGTTATGCTACTCAAATAAAGATTCTTTAAGGTAAACAATGCCTCGAGGTTCTTTGAAAAGTTTCATCTGTCGGAACCACGACATCTTGCTTAGCAATTTAGCAATCGGCTAAATTGTCATCGTAAGATGAGGGCTACCTGTACTTTAATGCATAATAATAATAAGGCATTGTAAAATATATGAGAAGATGGAGGGAGGGAGAGGACCATATATATATATTTAAAAAAAACAACAGCTTGTAAAAGTCCGAATATGATAGAATTCCTATTTATTGAAAAAAAAATTCAATATATTTGCTATAAAATCTGTAACAGTAATGCAACCGGATACTTATTTTCAGGCACATAACCCTGAATGTTACATACCAAATACAATACAGTAACACTGCCTTCCTCTTTATTTACACGTTTATGAAAATTGATATGCAATCCAATGTTAAAGGAACTTGGAATGGAGAATAGTTACATTAGAAAAATAATATTCTGCATAAAGCATCCTTAAAAGAATCCAACCACATTTTATCAGGCCCCTGGCAATAAGGCAAAAAAAGTCCCTGGTAGAGCAGATAACTTAAATTTTACAAAACACAATAACTGTTCAAACACATAGTTTTTGTTTTTGTTTTTTTTTGTTTTTTTTTTTCAAGTTTGCTTTTGGTATACTCGTTTCTCACTATGAAATTGGATTTTTTTTTTATTATTATTCTTTGTCATCTTATGAAACGGGAAGAGTCTTAGGCGTGACGTTTCAGAGGAAGATCTACCACTTCGGACACAGACATCATTGGCGCTTAGAAACTGGGAAATCTTCTTCCAGTGGGCTCAAGGTGAGCTAATAACAGGTGTGTAGTTTAAATAATGAGATCATTATGATTGTAGAGTTGTTGGGGTTGTTTTTGTTTGTTTTGTTTTGTTTTGAGTTTTCATAGGAAACATTTCAGGAGCGTTTTTTTCCCCCTTTTGGTTTTGGAACTGGCACACGACTACACTTTCACAAGAGGACATCACAAATGCAACTAAAACTAGGCTTGGAAGTGTATAAGCCAAACCTAATTCTCCTCCTTTAATACTTTGACTCGCTTCTGCCATCGCGATCCATCACGTGTTCTTCCCTTGGGGGTTCTGAGCCAACACATGGTCAAGTTGTCTTAATCCCTTCGAAGGCACAAAATTTCCACCGTTTCTCCAGTGTGGCTCCGACGCCGGAAAACTCTTGCTTAAACATACGTGGAAGCCTCACCAAAAGCATTTCTAATTCATTCGCTGAGATCTAGGGAGGAATGAAAAGAAGGAAGGGGAGGAGGAGGAGGAGGAGGAGGAGGAGGAGAAGAAGAAGAAGAAGAAGAAGAAGAAGAAGAAGAAGAAGAAGAAGAAGAAGAAGAAGAAGAAGAAGAAGAAGAAGAAGGAGAAAGAAGAAAGAAGGAGAAGAAGAGAGGAGAGGAGGAGGAGGGAGAGGAGGAGGAGGAGGAGGAGGAGGAGGAGGAGGTGGTGGTGATGGTGGAGGAGGAAAAGGAGGAGAAAAGAAGAAGAAGAAGAAGGAGGAGGAGGAGGAGGAGGAGAAGAGAGGAGGCGGAGGAGGAGAAGAGAAGAGAAGAAGAGGAGGAGAAGGTGGTGGTGGAGGAGGAAGAGGAGGAGGAGAAAAGAAGAAAAAGAAGAGGAGGAGGAGGAAGAGGAGGAGGAGGAAGAGGAGGAGGAGAAAAGAAGAAGAAGAAGAGGAGGAGGAGGCGGTGGTGGTGGTGGAGGGAGGAGAAAGAGGGGGAAGAGGAGGAAGAGGAGTAGAAGGAGAAGAGAAGAGAAGAAGAGGAGGAGGAGGTGTGGAGAGAGGAGGAGGAGGAGGTGGTGGAGGGAGGAGGAAGAGGAGAAGAAGAGAAGAGAAGAGGAGGAGGTGGTGGTGGTGGAGGAGGAGGAAGAGGAGGAGAAAGAAGAAGAAGAGGAGAAAAGAAGAAGAAGAAGAAGAGGAGGAGGAGGAGGTGGTGGTGGTGGAAGGAGGAGGAAGAGGAGGAGAAGAAGAAGAGAAGAGAAGAAGAGGAGGTGGTGGTGGATAGAGGAAGAGGAAGAGGAGAAGAAGAAGAGAAGAGAAAAGAGAAGAAGAAGAGAAGAGAAGAGAAGAGAAGAGAAGAAGAGGAGGAGGAGGTGTGGAGAGAGGAGGAGGAGGAGGTGGTGGAGGGAGGAGGAAGAGGAGAAGAAGAGAAGAGAAGAGGAGGAGGTGGTGGTGGTGGAGGAGGAGGAAGAGGAGGAGAAAGAAGAAGAAGAGGAGAAAAGAAGAAGAAGAAGAAGAGGAGGAGGAGGAGGTGGTGGTGGTGGAGGGAGGAGGAAGAGGAGGAGAAGAAGAAGAGAAGAGGAGGAGGAGGAGGTGGTGGTGGAGGAGGAAGAGGATGAGGAGAAAAGAAGAAGAAGAAGAGGAGGAGGAGGAGGAAGAGGAGGAGAGATATTTCTGTGATTTCTTCCGTATATATATTTTATTAAAAATATTTTCCTTAGTATAAAAAACCAATTGAAATGAAGACCATGGCAAAGCAGGAAAGGGAAGGGAATAGAAGGAATAAAGCGAGGGAAGAGAAAAAAGAAATGGAAAAGAAACAAACAGCAGGAACTTCTGACATTGTTCGGTGCAGTTAGATACCTAGGAAAGTTATCATATCGACTTGTAAGCCAGCGATGGTTACCTAGCCTTCTCTTGCACACTGATTTTTCCTGTTGGGAAACTGGAGTAGCAGGAACCAGAACATAAAGCTCTTGGGAAACTGGAGATCATACAAAACATTCTGCATGAACAATTAAGCAGTGGAACAATTTGCTTTGTTCTTCAAACTTATGGAAGCTTCTGAGAACTGTCCACCACCGGGAAATCCACCAAGGGGGAAACACAAGGAAGTAGCCAAGAGTTTTTGCTTATGTCAATGTTTTCATGGGTAAAAGATCTACAGAAGTTGTGGGTGCTCCGTCCCTGGAAGTTTTTAAGAAGAGATTGGACAAACTTTCGTCTGTTTTCCTGCCTGAGAAGGAGGTTGGACTAGAAGACCTCCAAGGTCCCTTGCAACTCTGTTATTCTGTTATTCTAATCTGATTTGAGTCCCTGGATTTAAATGCAGTAAAGAATGAGTGGTTATAAAGGAGTAGAATGGATCAGATAATAATAATAATAATAATAATAATAATAATAATAATAATAATAATAGTAGTAGTAGTAGTAGTAGTAGTAGTAGTAGTAGTAGTAGTAAAGTTGGAAGGGACCTTGGAGATCATCTAGTCCAACCCCCTGCTCAGGCTGGTAACCCTACACCATTTCGGACAAATGGCTGTCCAGTCTCTTCTTAAAAACTTCCAGTGTTGGAGCATTTACTGCTTCTGGAGGCAGGTTGTTCCACTGGTTAATTGTTCTAAACTGTCACGAAGTTTCTCCTTAGTTCTAGGTTGCTTCTCTCCTTGATTAGTTTACATCCGTTGCTTCTTATCCTGCCTTCAGGGGCCTTGGAAAATAGCTTGACTCCCTCTTCTTTGGAGCAGCCCCTGAGATACTGGAACACTGCTATCAGTGTTAACTCTGTGCAAGATAACACAGGATAACACAGATAACTCTGTGCAGGACACCAAATGAATCCCCTTACTTTTGTTCCGCATTACGTGTCCCCCGGATTTATTTATTTTTTATTTTATTTTTAATAAAAAGCAGGCGTGAGGATCTAAAACGGCTCTATTTGCATTTTGTGAAAAAGATGGGAACTGGAGAATCTGCTGCCTGCCTCGTCTTCTATTTCTTAATTTCAAAACCCGAAGAAAGTGATAAATCCAATTTACCCGAGAGTCCAGCTGCTGCATGTACGACCAGAGATATTCAATATTAGCTCCAAAAGGATGAACGTGAAGGAATGTTGATATAATCCCTGCATTAAAATGATTTTAAAAAACAACAACAACTGTGTTAATTTATTCAGGCAAAACAGAAGAGGTATAAAATAATTATTGGGCATAAATGCGTTCTGAATTTCATTCAAAAGTCAGCCCTGGCGTTTCTGAAGCCATTCACCAAGAGATAAATTTCAACCCAAACCCTGAGCTTTCAAGAATAAGAGTTCACATCCAAGTGTCCCAAAAAAGAGAGAGAAGAAATGAATATTAATTAAAGATGTGCTAGAAGCATTTCTTGCAGCTTCCCATGTTATGCTTGATTTTGCCAATAACTTTTTTTATAGGCATTCAACTAATACAATTCTTGTTTTTGGAGTTCTTTGGTGGCTCTGGTGAGGAACATGTGTTGGCTATCAACCCTATTCAGAAATTAGCCTGCCTTGAATTTTTTTTTAATAATTTCAGCATGGGTTGCATCAGGATTCAGATTAGCGAGCAAATTAAACCACATGCTTTTCCCATTTCTGCTTTTCTCATTTTGAAAACCTTTCACAGATAAGCTGATCTCATGAAATAAACATACATATATATATATATATATATATATATATATATATATATATATATATATATATATATTCAAAAACTAAAACACAGATCACTGAGACTAAAAATTGATTTAAAAACTTAGCTTTCGTCAGTCTCTGCTGACACCGTCAGAGTTCTAGCCAGGATTGAGATGTCAGCAGAGGCTGACGAAAGCTAAGTTTTTAAATCAATTTTTAGTCTCAGTGATCTGTGTTTTAGTTTTTGAATATGAATATACCTGAGACTCGTATCTTCAAAACCACAGTTTGATCCTGACTGGCTCAAGATTGACTCAGCCTTCCATCCTTCCGAGGTAGGTAAAATGAGGACCCAGATTGTTGGGGGCAACAGGCTGACTGTAAACTGCTTGGAGGGGGCTGTAAAGCAGTATAAAAGCCTAAGTGCTATTGCTATTGTTTGCTTCCATCCTTTCCTTCTTTCTCTCCTTCCCTCCCTCCCTCCCTCCCTCCCTCCCTTCCTTCTTTCCCCTTCTACATCAATCTACCACCTTCCATCCATCCATCCATCCACCTTCTTCTCTCCCTCCCTCCCTCCTTCCCATTCCATCCATGCACACAGGGAAGAGATTTAAGTGCACCTCTATTACCAAGTTGACTCAACCTTCCATCCTTCTCAGTTGACTAAAATGAGGTCCCAGATTCTTGGGGGCAAATATGCTGTCTCTGTAAAATGCTTAGAGAGGGCTGTAAAGCACTGTGAAGCAGTATATAAGTCTAAGGGCTATTGCTATTAAAAGCCGTGATGTCACAGTGGTTGGAAGGCAGCATTGCAGGCTGACTCTGCCCATTGCCAGCAGTTTGATCCTGACCGGCTCAAGGTTGACTCAGTCTTCCATCCTTCTGAGGTCAGTAAAATGAGGACTCAGATTGTTGGGGGCAAATATGCTGACTCTGTAAACTGCTTAGATAGGGCTGTAAAGCAGTATAAAAGCCTAAGTGCTATTGCTATTGCTTGCTTCCGTCCTTTCCTTCTTTCTCTCCTTCCCTCCCTCCCTGCTTCCCTTCCTTCCTTCCTTCCTTCCTCCCTCCCTCCCTCCCTCCCTCCCTCCCTCCCTCCCTCCCTTCCTTCCTTCCTTCCTTCATGGTACAGTACTTGGAATGCAGTACTGCAGGCTGACTCTGCCCACAGTCAGGAGTTCAATCCTGACTGGGTCAAGGTTGACTCAGCCTTCCGTCCTTCCGAGGTGGGTAAAATGAGGACCCAGATTGTTGGGGGCAACAGGCGGACTCTGTAAACAGCACCGAGAGTGTCGTACAGCACTGTGAAGCGGTATATAAGCCTAAGTGCTATTGCTGTTGATTTCAACAAACAATTTGTTCGACGTGCAATCCGAAGAGTTTGGGATAAATATATAGTAAGATTCTCTGTGAAGATCCTTCTTCGGGTGTCACCCCAGGAAGCTTTTTTTTTAAAGAAAAGAAACGATGGTGAGGCCAGGCCAGTGGACTTACGCCAATCAGACTATTTCTGAAAAGGGACCTGGTGTCGTTCTGAAACAGTGCTAAACCCTCCACCCAAACTAGCCTGGTTGATATGCATGCAGGACGAGAGAAAGCTGAAAAGGGAAGTCGTAATTATTAGACTCTCTAAAAAGAAGGCAAAGGTCCAGCTGTCTGCAAGGAGTATAAATCCTTCCACTCCTCACCATCCAGTCAGAGCTGAAGAAGCTTCTTGGATGAGGAGTGAAACGTCTTCAAAGAAAAACAAGAAAGTTCAGTGGCCTCCTGAAAAAAAAAAAGGACCTTTGGGACATCCTTAACTAGTCTTGTAAGGGGATCGGCCAAGGGCGTCCAAAGTCTACTTGATTGCATGGATGGCAGCACTGAAAAGTAATCCATGGATAGCTACAGAGAACCTATCCTTGACTTAGTGACCATCTGAAGCATGGTTCAAGGATCAAGAAACACGGTAAAGGAACTCTTGAGGTTCCCGTGAACAATTTGTGGGTGTAACATAAGATAGATAAGATAACCTTTATTGTCATGTTTTTTTTACTGTGGGCGCATTGGCGCACATTAAAAATGAAATGTAGTTGCTTGCTCTCGAAGTGTACACCTACACAACACAGAGGGCAGCCATCAATTCTAAACCAGCGTATATATATTTTAGGCCCATGTACTACACCCTCATTCAAAATGGGGCAATTTTTTGGGGGGGGGGAGCGAGATCTCAGGACTTCCCAAAGAGAATTAAATTTACCTGGGCAGCTACCAATAACTGGCAGATAATTAAGGCCTGTCAATTAAGTGAAGCTACGGTTGCATGACATGCTATCATGAAACCAAGGATAAGATGCGTGAACGAGCAATCTTTTAGTAATAGTAGTAAAGTTGGAAGGGACCTTGGAGGTCATCTAGTCCAACCCCCTGCTCAGGCAGGAAACCCTACACCATTTCGGACAAATGGCTGTCCAGTCTCTTCTTAAAAACTTCCAGTGTTGGAGCATTTACTGCTTCTGGAGGCACGTTGTTCCACTGATTAATTGTTCTCACTGTCAGGAAGTTTCTCCTTAGTTCTAGGTTGCTTCTCTCCTTGATTAGTTTCCACCTGTTGCTTCTTGTCCTGCCTTCCTGCTTTGGAAAATAGCTTGATTCCCTCTTCTTTGGGGCAGCCCCTGAGATATTGGAATACTGCTACCATGTCCCCCCTTGTCCTTCTCTTCGTTAAACTAGACATAGCCAATTCTAGCAACCGTTCCTTATATGTTTTGAACCTCTGCAACTTGAGGTTCTTCAACCAAGTTTGGTGACTCATCTGAATCCATCCTAGCTACCACCTGAAGCCCTGGAGACTCAAGAATTTGGAAGGCCTAAAATCACCATGTCTCTAATCTACTGATGGATGAATCCTTGCGTGCTTTGTAGGTGGATCTGAAAATCCTGAATGAGACACGAAGTTCATGAGATGTTCCCACCAAATCATGAAGAAAGACATTTCATTTATGGGATTTATGAAAAATATTTGGTTTCAGAGACAGGTTTTTATTTCTTAACATAGCCAACATCTCCAAATATCGTGGAGGGGGGGGGGTTTCCAAGTTTTCTTGGGGTCTCACCCACTGAAATGCAGAATACTTCCGAGGCTGATTCTTCTCCAAGGCATGGACAATATTATGCTGGGAAAAAGGAGCGTTGAGAGTTAGCTTACCTATCAACAAAGCCTCTTTTTCTGATTTTAGCGGCTGGTTTCGTTTCTCTGCATTTTTTTCTCTGTCTTGGTTGACCAACGGCACTGTCAACCCATTGATTTCCTATAAGGTTGAAAAAAGAAAATTAAATAAAAAACAGGTGCTTCTGCAGAAGACATCCACGTCAATAGGCACTGCTGGCATTCTTCCTCTCTCTCTCTATATAAAAAAGGACATTCCTTTAATTTCCAGCTACAGGCAAGACAATTATAAATTATCGATCTGTTTTCCAACACTGGGTAATTCCCAACTGGATCTAAAGAAAAGAAGAAAAAAAGCAGTTTTGTTTCTCTCTTCCCCCTCTCTTAATTGGCCATCGCTGAAACAGGTCCAGATTAAGCAATAAAGCAGAGTTTTTATTATTTTTTTTATCATCTGCCTTTCTTCGAATGACAAAAACATTCTTCTTTTTTCTTATTCACGGTTCTTGCAGTAGGGGGAACAAAATACAGAAAGCTGTGAATAATTTACACTCTCGGGGTGAAAATAACTGTTTTTCCGCAGAAGGACACAACTTTGTTAAGAAGACACGACTGCTTTGCAAAACAGCACAATAACAACCTTCCCCGTTTACAGAACTCAGCACAGGCAGCCAGTCGTCGAATTACATGGGTTCATTTAGTGACCATTTCAGAGTTATGGCAGCAGTGAGAAAACTTGACTTACGACCATTTTTCACACTGACGACCGTTGCGCCATCATCCCCGTGGGTCACGTGATCAAAATTCGGAGGAGGTTTGGCAACTGACTCGTACTTATTGCCGTTGCTCTGTCCCAAGGTCATGTGATCCCTTTTTGCAACCTTTTAACAAGCGAAATCAATGGGGGAAGCCGGATTTGTTTAACAAGCATGTAACTAACTTAGCAACAATCAACCAGTGGAACGGCTTCCCACCAGAGGTTGTGGGTGCTCCAACACTGGAGGCTTTTAAGAAGAGATTGGACAACCATTTATCTCCAAGGTCCCTTCCAACTTCTATTCTATTCTATTCTATTCTATTCTATTCTATTCTATTCTATTCTATTCTATATTTTCTATTCTATCCTATCCTATCCTATCCTATCCTATCCTATCCCTTTCCTTTCCATTCCATTCCATTCTATTCTATTCTATTCCATATTTTCTATTCTATTCTATTCTATTCCATATTTTCTATTCCATATTTTCTATTCCATTCTATTCTATTCTATTCTATATTTTCTATTCTATTCCATTCCATTCCATTCCATTCTATTCTATTCTATTCTATTCTATTCTATTCTATTCTATTCTATTCTATTCTATTCTATTCTATATTTTCTATTCTATTCTATTCTATTCTATTCTATTCTATTCTATTCTATTCTATTCTATTCTATTCTATTCTATTCTATTCTATTCCATTCCATTCCATTCCATTCCATTCCATATTTTCTATTCTATTCTATTCTATTCTATTCTATTCTATTCTATTCTATTCTATCCCATCCCATCCCATCCCATCCCATCGCATCCCATCCCATTCCATTCCTTTCCTTTCCATTCTATTCCATATTTTCTATTCTATTCTACTCTATTCTATTCTTCTAGTATTAATTGGGACCCACCCAGATAAATATACGGAGGACTCCCAGGGTCCTGCTATTGCTACGCGCCATGCTGTTATTCTGTTAAAATGTCCTTTTAAGAGACCAGGCTTTCTTAGGAAAATCGAAAGAGTTAAAATAACAGCGGTATTTGACTCTATATAGTTTCGCTTCCCCCCAGAAAATGTGTGAGGCAAACGAAAGGATAGGATTTATTTATTTATTAAATTTCTATGCCATCCATCTCCTCTACAAGGTGGACTGCGGGGCTTACAAATTACGAAAACGAGTGAAAAAGAACCGAAAAGATGAAAATACACTGAATATATCGAATATGTACCTGTCGTCCTTGATTTAGGGATGCAGGTCTTTGTTGCCTCCTGGACAATAAATCTCCAGGTGATGGTTGCCCCAAAGGTGCTTTTTTCGAGAGTCCATTTGGACTGTTGTGTTTTGCTTTGAAGAGGTTTCGCTTCTCCTCCCAAGAAGCTTCTTCCGTTCTGACTTTGGTTGCGTTCTTCAGTCTGAACCGAAGAAGCTTCTTGGACGAGAAGAAAAACGTCTTCAAAGAAATACAAAGTCCAGTTGCCTTTTTAAAAAAAAAAAAAAAAAAACATCTTTGGGACATCCTGGATAAATGGCTGTCCACTCTTTCCTTGCACCCTGGGAGACAAACTGCTTCCCTGGTTAATTTTTTTCTCGTTCTCAGTATTAATACCACTTTACAAGGCCTTGGTAAGGCCACACTTGGAATACGGCATCCAGTTTTGGTCCCCACGATGTAAAAAAGATGTTGAGACTCTAGAAATTGTTCAGAGAAGAGCAACAAAGATGATTAGGGGACTGGAGGCTAAAACATATAAGGAACAGTTGCTGGAATTGGGGATGTCTAGTTTAGTGGAGAGAAGGACGAGGGGTGACATGATAGCAGCCTTCCAATATCTCAGGGGCTGCCCCAAAGAAGAGGCAGTCAAGCTATTCTCCAAAGCACCTGAAGGCAGAGCAAGAAGCAATGGATGGAAACTGATCAAGGAGAGAAGCAACCTGGAACTAAAGAAAAACTTCCTGACAGTGAGAACAATTAACCAGTGGAACCACCTGCCTCCAGAAGTGGTGAATGCTCCAACACTGGAAGCTTTTTAGAAGAAACTGGACAGCCATTTGTCCGAAATGGTGTAGGGTTTCCTGCCTATGCAGGGGGTTGGACTCGATGACCTCCAAGGTCCCTTCCAACTTTATTATCATCATCATCATCATCATCATCATCATCATCATTATTATTATTTCTTCTGAGTAAAATTCATTCAGTTTTAACCTTGAGTTTTTTTGTTTCTTTTTTGTTTGTTGAATGAATGCAACATCTTTGGTTAATTTACGGTTCAATATAAGCCGTCTGGAATAAAACTCAATTTCCACATTAACTCGTAAAACCCAGTCATCAGTTTAACTTGTGTTGTATGTGGATGTTGCCGGTCGAACTCAATGGGGTGTTATATTGTGGTTTTCTTAAGCTGCACGAAGAAAGGTAGCTGTCTCTTTAAGTTTATTGTGCAAATATAGAAAATATAAGTGTCTGTTGTGGATTTAGATTCAACGTTGAGTATCACGATGCCTCTGGCGTTATAAAAGAACCCAATGTCAAGCAACATCGTTATTTCAGAAATGAAAAATAATAGATCACCGAGGACTAGAATCTTATAAATGTCAAAGAGATAATAGAGAAAGGGGATTTCCAATTGGAAGTAAAACAACACGCCTCCATAACGGCTGGTTCATGAAGATCTCCTTTTAAAAAAATGGTTTTAGACGGACATCCCCAAGCAGCAAATGTGGGTTTAATTCAGGCTATTGATTTCCTTCCAGATAATAAAGTTGTCCGCGCTCCAAACAAGGAAAGGAACTTCGTGAGGAATGATAAGAGTCTATCACGCAAAAAGAAAATGGGAAATTGTGTGAAAGATTCAAACACCCGTTGGGGGCAAAGCAGGAAAAATGAAGTCACGTTAAGCGAGGTAGCCCAAAGCAGGAACATCAGATGTGGTTGAAGAAAGAGAGGCAGGATGAAAAAAGAATTTTAAAAAATGGGCTTCAAGTGGACAATAACAGAATAACTCAGTTGGAACAGGACCTTAGAGGTCTTCTAGTCCAACCCCTGCTCAAGCAGAAACAGGCCATGAATAATTAGAATGAAAGAGTCAATGACATGCATAGCAATTTCTAATCATTATTTATCCAAACTGGCTGCTTTTGATCAGAAAAATCTTAGTGTTAATAAGGGATCCAGGATTCCCCAGTAATAATGTAAAGTAATTGGCTTTACAATCACAGAGAAAATGGTCACCTGATGACTCGTTTCATGGTTGCATTGCATAAGAATAAAAATTCCCGTGCCAAAATTGTGGTCATATGTTGAGGACTTCCTTTACGCTCCTTTCCTACCCAGAGGAAGTTTTTTTTTTTTTTAATACCTGAGAACATTAAATAGTGATGCCTTCCCTAAATTCAGAACTAATACAGGTAGTCCTCAACGTACGACGACAATTGAGCCCAAAATATCTGTCGCTAAGTGAGACAGTTATTAAGTGAATTTTGGGGCAAAATTCACTTAATAACTGCAGTTGTTAAGTTAGTCACACGGTCGTTAAGCGAATCTGGATTCCCCCACTGACTTTGCTTGTCACAAGGTCGCCAAAGGGGATCACGTGACCCTGGGACACACTGCAACCATCATAAACGTGACTCAGTTGTCCAATGTCTGAACTCTGATCCATGATGCAAAGGTCATAAGTATGAAAAACAATCATGTCACTTTTTTTCAATGACTTGTAACTTCAGTCACTAAATGGACTGTTGTAAGTTGAGGATTGCTTGTATTCTCCACTGTACAGCATTACAACTTGCCTCTCACAACTGCATTTTGTTCTGCCTGAGCAGGGGGTTGGACTAGATGACCTCCAAGGTCCCTTCCAACTTTACTATTATTATTATCATTATTATTATTATGTAAAACAGGATTTTTTTCTTACCTCGCCTTGAATCAATATTTCTCTAATTCTGTGACCTATGAAAATCTGACATGGAGGTAAATATTTACTCCTGGATTGCTAAATGATAATATATATATATATATATATATATATATATATATATATATATATATATATATATATATATATATATATATATATATTCAGAGAGTATGCAATCTCAGACGCAATCTGTTGGATCAGGCCAGGTTAAAAAAAAATCTAGCAAATACATTCGCAGATGTTATGCCTGCTAAATATTAAACTCGGCTAGCCTTTTCTGATTAAATGCGCCGGGTACTTTGTACTTAATTCAAATTTCGCTCAGGGTCACAGATCAAAAATCCGGTATAAAACATCAAACAACAAAACATGTGTTACAACTCAAATATTCAAGGGGAGCTGCGTAGCTAATTGGTTTCTAACATGAAAGCCACCTATTAGATTTTAATTACACCTAAAATTTCCATACAGCCATCACGACTGAACAATATTTTGCTTTTTTTTTTGCGATGCCCCTTATAGAAAAAAAGGGTGTTTTCTTTTTTCAAATTAAAAGCTGGACTGGTTTACAAAGAGGAGTAATATTAATCCAAGGGCACCATGAATGGATGGGTCAGCAAAACACTCTCCGTGAAGGGACTAATTCAGCTCAGATGTTTTGCAGATTTCATGCTCAAAGCCAACACTTGTCTGTCAAGAACAGAGAGAATGCTGCTACTGATTGTCCTCAACTTACAACGGTGTGTTTAGTGACAGGCCAAATCATGCAGCAACTAACCAGCTGGTCCGTTGTTTCTTCAGCTTCTTTGCAGAGGCGGCAGTTGCTGTTTGTTGCCGTCTTCTCAATTCTGTATGTTTTTGTTGTATAGGTCAGGGGTAGGCAACCTTGGCTCTTTTATGACTCGTGGACTTCAACTCCCAGAATTCCTCAGCCAGCCATGAGGGGGCCATAGTTCCCCCATGCTGGCTATAGACCAACTCTACATCCGGTGGAACTACTGGTTTGTAGTTTAGAGCAGGGGTCTTCAAACTTGGCCCTTTTATGACTCGTGGACTTCAACTCCCAGAATTCCTCAGCCAGCCATGCTGAGGGGAAAGGGAGAGGTTTCCAAGCTGAGCCAAGCTGGCTCAGGAATTCTGGGAGTTGAAGTCCACAAATCATGAAGGGGCCGTAGTTCCCCCATGCTGGCTCAGGAATTCTGAGAGGTGAAGTCCATGAGTCATAAAGGGGGACATAGTTTCCCCCATGCTGGCTCAGGAATTCTGGGAGTTGAAGTCTACCAGTCATAAAAGAGCCAAGGTTGAGGACCTCTGATGTAGGGCAGGGGTGGGGAACTTGGCTCTTTTATGACTGGTGGACTTCAACTCCCAGAATTCCTGAGCCAACCATGCTGAGGGGAAAGGGAGAGGTTTCCAAGCTGAGCCATGCTGGCTTAGGAATTCTGGGAGTTGAAGTCCATGAGTCATAAAACAGCCAAGGTTGCCTACCCCGGTCTAGGTCAACTTGAGGGATGTCGATGGAGGTTCTCAGTCCTCCAGGTCATGGTTGTCCCAAAGATTCTTCTTCAAGAGATAACTGGGCTTCCTTTGTGTTTCCTTGAAGAGGTTTCACTTCTCATCCAAGAAGCTTCTTCAGTTCTGGCAGAATGGTGGGGGAATGGAAGGATTGTATTTCTTCGTAGTCCTCTGGTCGTTAGTACTCTCTCTGAGGATCGTTGAGGCCACTTGGAGGTTTTATTTGTGCCCTCAGGGACACCTGAGTGGCGCAAATGGGTGTGGAGACTTCTTGGAACTGATGAAAGGACTTGTGTTGTACACAGGAGATGGGTGGCGTTGTGTCTCTCCCCCTCTGTTGAGAGAAGGGAGTTCAATTTGGACATGGAAGGTCTCTTTGGCTCCTCTTTCAAACCAGTGGTCCTCTTTGTCCAGAATGTGGACTCTGAGGGCGCTGATAAATCTCCAAGTGGCCTCAGCACCTCTCAGAAAGAGCACCAACAATCAGATGACTGCAAGGAATATTAATCCTTCCATCCTCCATCATTCAGCCAGAACTGAAGAAGCTTCTTAGATGACAAGCGAAACATCTTCAAGAGTCCAGTTGCCTTTTGAAAAAGCTCCTTTCGGTCAGCTTGTAGCAGACTCAATATATAAATGGGGATAGTGGTAGTAAGACTGTCTAGCCGCTTACTACCTTGATCTGAAGTAAACCTTGAGCTTTGCCTCGACGCACTTCCATAATGCACTTGTGTTACTTTCTAGAGCAGTGGTTCTCAACCTGTGGGTCAGGACCCCATTTGGGGTCGAACGACCATTTCACGGGGGTCGCCAAACAACGCAGTCCGCCATTTTTTCCCCCTTTTCCTTAGCTGCGCTACTCCCTTTTATTCTATTGGCTTTTATTTTTGTATTATTTATTTTGTTCTTCTTCTTTTTTTTTTTTATTGAAAATTTTTAAATTTTTACAAAAACAAATCCCCTTCCCATACCCCCCCCAACCCTACCTCACCCCCCTCCTCCCCAACCTCCCAACCCTCCCCTAGACTTCCCAGAGCTGAAGTACAGGCTTAATTGAGAAAAAAACTTAAAACACTTTTAAAACCTAAACAAATTTAAATACAATCATCATTCTATATAAACTACCTCCAAAAACGCAAATTTAAACATTACTTTCTTTGAATATCTATGCCTATAATATAAAATCTAATTTCTCCCTCTTTCTTTATCCTAATACAAAAAAATAAACATATAAACCTTTGCTATACCATTAAAACTAAATACTCTTAGAAAACTTAAAATAAATACATATTTCCTTCAATCTTCATAATCTTCTCACCTATCCAAAAAAAACAAAAAAAAACTTAAAAATCCTAAACAAATCTAAACAAATTATTTTCTCTTAAAAATATTAATAATAATATTTAAAAACTTGAAACACTTTTAAATCCTAAACAAGTCTAAATACAATCATCATTCTATACAGACTTCCTCCAAAAACACAGATTTAAACATTACTTTCTTTCCTAAACAAATCTAGACATTTAATTAAACAAATTATTTTCTCTTAGAAATATTAATAATAATATTTAAAAACCAAATTTAAGCATTACTTGAAACTTAAACAAGTTATACTCCCTTCGAAACACAAATTTATTAGAATCCCCTCACTGAAATAAACAAATTGTAATCCCTTCAAAACACAAGTTTAAACAATATTATCATTAAAGGTTTAAAACTTAAAGCTGAAATATATTATTATCCCAAAACACATGTTTAGACATTACATAAGACATTTTCCAAAAACGATATAAGTTTTACTTCTCCCACAATCTCAATAGTAAACTTCTTGTCTAAAGTTCTCATTCAATGTCCATAATTTTCTATCCAATAACCAGTTACATCCACTATAAACACAAACTTCTTATCTAAAATTTTCATTCAATATCCATAATCTTCTGTCTAATAGCCAGTTGCATCTACTATAAGCACAATCCATATCAGTCTCTCTTGCCCGCAAGCATCGAAAAGAATGCGTGGAATTCTGCCCTTGAAGATCGCTCCAAAGAGTTTGTAAGTCCTGGTTGACCCCCAAGCTCAGGAATCAGTACCTGTGAAACTTCCTCAACCTCCTTCTTCTGTTGGTCTTTCTCTTTACATTTATATGTTTTCCCAATTTCCATTTCTGAAGATTGCTCCAAAGACTTTGTAGGTCTAACTTCCGAAGCCAATACAGGTAAGGATTCCTTAAATTCCTCCTTGTGTTGATCTTTACAATTGTAAGTTATACAAGTTATCCTCTGCCCGTTCCTCTCTTGTTGATGCCCCTCAAACTGAGATTTCCCAATTTCCATTTCAGGCAGCAATTCCACCCTTGAAAATTGCTCCAAAGACTTTGTAGGTCCAACATCTCCCAGAGATTCAGAGACCACTGAATATGAAACTTCCTTAACCTTCTTCTGTTGCTGCTTTTCTTTGGAATTATGTGCTACACAAGTTGTCTTCTGCTCCTCGATCTGGACTTGTTGAGACCTAATAGATGGCGATGCACATACCCCCAGGACCGAAGTATAAAAATCTTTTGCTTGAGAAACAGTATTAAGTCTATGACATGTCCCCAGGTAGTTCACCACCATTCCAGTCGGAACATCCCATCTAAATAGAATTTTTCTCTTTTTAAGTTCATTTGCTAGAAAAGCAAACTCCTTTCTTCTTCTTAAAATTTTAGATGGGATCTCCTTAAAAATTATGACATCTTGTGAAGCAATTTGAAATCTCTTCTTATAATAGGCTTGCACAATTTCATTGCGTAAAGATCTTTTACCAAAGTAAATTACCACATCTCTTGGCAGATTCTTCTGTGCTGCCACCACAGAGTTAACCCTAAATAATTTTTCAATTTCACTAAGTATTCCCTCTTTTTCTTTATTCAAAATCAATGCAAAGTCCTTTGCAACCATCTCTTTCAAATCTCCTTGCAAAGACTCTTCCAGGCCTCTGATTCTTAAGGCATATTCCATTTGTCCATATTGAAGCATAAGAATCTCATTTTCCATTTCTTTTTCCATACTTTCAATTTTCCCCTCCATTATGTCCACTTTTTCAGCTACCTCTTCCACATGGGAGTTCACCTTTTCAAGAACAGAAGCAACTCCTTCTAAAGCCAAAACAAAATCTTGTCTCAAGATCTTATTATTTTCCTCTAAAATCTTTTTCATTTCTGCCCTAATTTGAATTATAACATCTCCCATCATGTTTTGCAAATCCTTCATAGTTATTAGCTGACCCCCAGAAGAGGGTGAAACTGTTGATTTAGAAGCTGTAGAAATCCCTGGACGCTTTGGAGCCATCTTAAAGAAAAACCTTTAGCCCTTCTTAAAAAATTATAAAAAGTCCTTCAAAAATCATAACTCCCTCCAAAGAAGGTCATTATAATAAAAAGAAAAAAGGGAAAAAGAAAAAAAAAAGGAAGAGAAAAAGAATTAAAAAAAAGCTTTACTCCTTCTTAAAAATTGCAAAAAATTAAACAGAAAAAAGTCCTTCAAAAAAGGGTCATTACAATAAAAAGAAGGGAGAAAAAAAAATAATTAAATAGAAAAAGTCCGTTCCAAAAAAAATACTTAGAGATACCAAAAACAACCATTCCAATCATAAGAAAATAAAAAGGGAAAGAGAAAGGAAAGAAAGAGAAACACCAAAAAGTCTGCCGGTCAGCATTCTAACTTCAGAAAAAAAAACACCGAGAGATTTGCCGATCGCCATTTTACTTTCCCTTTCAACAAAGAAAAAAAAATAAAAAGAGAGAATAAAAATAAAAGCAAATCTTAAAACTTAAAATCCAAATAAATCAAAGAAAGGAAAAACTAAATCCTCTACTCAGCTCTGTCCGTTTATAAAAAAAACTCACCAGTTCTCTTTAAGCACGGAGGTGTTTGCAGCGGCTCGTTTTGTCTCTGAGGACAAAAACAGCTGGGAAGCGGAGACAAGTCTGAACTCCGTGGGAGCACTCCTTTCACCCCCCCCCAAAAAAATTTGGGGGGTGCAAAAGAGGCTCTACCACTATTCAGACACTCTCTACCCCCCCCTTTGCCCGGGAGGGGGATTTTGAACGGCTGAACAGCTGATGTCTGCTGTTCATAGCGGTTCTTACACTTACCCAGGAGAGACGGCTACAAAGTAGCCGCCATCGCGCGCGCAAAATCCACCGGAAGTCCATTCTATTGGCTTTTGAAAGCCAATAGAATAGATTCTCTTGAATAGAGTCTAATTCTATTGGCTTTCAAAAGCCAATAGGAATTGTCCAGGCTGTCTCTGCCCTGCTGAGCCCTCCAAAAGTCCCATTCTGCAAACAGTGCTGCACCAGTTGAGTAGTCCTCGACTTACGACCGGTTGAGTAGTCCTCGACTTACGACTGGTTGGGGGTCGCGGCATTAAAAAGCTTGAGCACCACTGTTCTAGAGACTATTTAATATCACAGGGGCTTTTCATTACAGCTTATCTACATTCTAGCACAGCTGAGCGGTGCTCAAGACAGATTAAAATATTTTCAATTTCCTTCCCCGTATTATTATTATTCGAAGATTGTTTTTCCTTTGGCATTTCATCCTTGTATCTCATTTTCCAGGCCAGCACCATGGAAACCCTTTAATAAACAACTACAGATGTCAAAGTGATTGGAAAAGAAAACAACTGGAGTATGAAATATTTATTCTACAGGAAGAAAATGAAAAGAAAAACCTATTGGAGCTTCCCAGAGCAACTTTAAATAACAGAAAAAGGAAATATCTCAGATAAGGGTGTGTGTGTGACCCAAGTGAACTAAGCAGTCGTGTAGGGTGACAATCTAGGAAGGACCCCCACATTCTGAAAGAAAGAAAAAATCAAATGCAGAAAGTCCTCGCGTTACGACCACAGTTGAGCGCAAACTCTTGCTAAGCGAGACCTTCGTTAAGCAAATTTTGCCCCTTTTACGACGTCTCTTCCAACGGTTAATAAGCGAATCATTGTAGTTGTTAAATTAGAAACACAATTGTTCAATGAATCCAGGGTTCCTCATTAACTTTGCTTGTCAGAAGGTCACAAAAGGGGATCACTACAACAGTCATAAGTACATGTCAGTTGCCTGGCCTCTGAATTTTGACCACGTGACCATGAGGACGCTGCAACGGTCGTAAGTGTGAAAAGCGATCATCGGTTACTTTTTTCAGTGTCGTCATTATCTTTGAACAGTCACTAAATGAATTGTTGTAACCCGAGGACTGTAGGAGAATTAACTATTCTTTTATGGAGGTTCTACTACTCCTAGGGCCGGTTGGTGGTTACTTATCTCCCTTGTGGCATTTTTAATTTATTTAGAGAATTTATTTGGCTGCCCACTCACAATCAGCTTATAAAAATTTTAAAAAACTCAATATAAAAACAATAATTCTCCCCCTGGCCATAACGAGCAATCAAATAAACCAGGGGTTTTCAAACTTGGGAGAGAGAGAGAGAGAGAGAGAGAGGGAGGGAGGGAGGGAGAGAGAGGGAGAGAGAAATAGAAAGAGAGAGAGAGAGGAAGAGAGAGGAAGAGATAGAGAGAAAGGGAAAGAGAGAGACAGAGAAAGAGACAGAGAAAGAGAGGGATAGAAAGAGAGAGAGAAAGGGAGGAAGAGGAAGAGAGAGAGAAGAGAGAGAGAGAGAAAGGGAGAGAGAGGAAGAGGAGAGAAAGAGAGGAGAGAAAGAAAAAAAGAGAGAGGGGGAGAGAGAAGAGAGAAAGAGAAATAGAAAGAAAGAGAGAAAGGGAGGAAGAGAGAGGAAGAGATAGAAAGGGAGAGAGAGAAAGAGAGAGATAGAAAGAGAGAGAGAGAAAGAGGAAGAGGAAGAGAGAGAGAAGAGAGGGAGAGAAAGAGAGAAAGGGAGAGAGAGAGAGGGAGAGAGAGGAAGAGATAGAAAGGGAGAGAGAGAAAGAGAGAGATAGAAAGAGAGAGAGAGAAAGAGGAAGAGGAAGAGAGAGAGAAGAGAGGAAGAGAAAGAGAGAAAGGGAGAGAGAGAGAGGGAGAGAGAGGAAGAGATAGAAAGGGAGAGAGAGAAAGAGAGGGATAGAAAGAGAGAGAGAGAAAGAGGAAGAGAGAGAGAAGAAGAGAGGGAGAGAGAGGAAGAGGAGAGAAAGAGAGAGGGAGAAAGAGAAAAAGAGAGAAAGAGAGAGGGAGAGAGAGAGGGAGAGAAAGAGAGAAAGAAGGCGAGAGAGAGAGAGAAAGAGAGAGAGAGGGAGATAGCTGTCAGAATCTGCTTTCTTATTCCAATTTAAAATAACCTCCCAAAGATTTTCCAAATCGTGGAAGGAACATCTCTGCCCTTCCTTTGCAGACCAGATCTTGCTCTGGCTACGAGGGTATTTGCTAAATCCAGTTTGTCAACTGTATCAAATAGGTACTAATCCCATTAAATGCATTACAGACCACTAATAACCGTGCGGGAAACTGAGCAATCCTTTCCTCGCCAGACATTTTGATCTGCAAACACTCAGCCGGGAACCTCGGGGGAGAAAAGATTGTCAACTTCCCTTATTAACGTATGTAATTCCGTAATTCACATTTCTCCGACGAGTCGCCCCGACGTATTAATATCCAGCATTTTAAAGAAGCATTTGCCGTGTTGCACACTTGACAGGCCTCTCATCTGTCCGTCCACTCTATTCTATTCTATTCTATTCTATTCTATTCTATTCTATTCTATTCTATTCTATTCTATTCTATTCTATTCTATTCTATTCTATTCTATCCTATCCTATCCCATTC
The DNA here is from genome assembly GCF_016545835.1 of Crotalus tigris. Classification (NCBI taxonomy): domain Eukaryota; kingdom Metazoa; phylum Chordata; class Lepidosauria; order Squamata; family Viperidae; genus Crotalus; species Crotalus tigris. The sequence goes on along the minus strand of NW_024097980.1, from coordinate 1,119,909 downwards.
CATTCCATTCCATTCCATTCCATTCTATTCTATTCTATTCTATTCTATTCTATATTTCTATCCTATCCTATCCTATCCTATCCTATCCTATCCTATCCTATCCTATCCTATCCTATCCTATCCTATCCTATTCCATTCCATTTTGCATTCTATTCTATTCTATTCTATTCTATTCTATTCTATTCTATTCTATTCTATTCTATTCTATTCTATTCTATTCTATCCTATCCTATATTTCTATCCTATCCTATCCTATCCTATTCCATTCCATTCCATTTTGTGTTCTATTCTATTCTATTCTATTCTATTCTATTCTATTCTATTCTATTCTATTCTATTCTATTCTATTCTATTCTATTCTATTCCATTCCATTCCATATTCTATTCTATTCTATTCTATTCTATTCTATTCTATTCTATTCTATTCTATCCTATATTTCTATCCTATCCTATCCTATCCTATCCTATCCTATCCTATCCATTTTGCGTTCTATTCTTTTCTATTCTATTCCATTCCATATTCTATTCTATTCTATTCTATTCTATTCTATTCTATTCTATTCTATTCACAATTTTAGAATTGTGGCCATTAAGTCGAGGACTACCTGTATTATCAGTGGCCCCGGAAAGGACTCTGCATGCTGCCAATAATTGCTTCAGTCTGAACATCAATCAAAGAAAAGCCAAATGTAACTGGAAGATTGGGGTCTTCACATGAGGTCTAAGCATGCTGAACCTTTTTGAAATGAGAGCCGCCAACCTCACCGGCTTCTGAAAATTCAGCACCGAAAGCTGGACATCTACACCAACTGGGTTATGCCTATTTCTCTGTCCCAGGTATATAAATGTTTCAGCAAATGAGAAATATTAAACAAAAAACACCTTTGCCACGATAAATGTCGCAAGGCAAGCCAGCCGTTTCCTGTTAATTCTGGCAAGGCAAATTAAAAAACTAAAAATCATTTATCTTGAAATAACCACCCCTTCGGTTTCACAAAAGGTTACTCTTTGTAGGACCATTAATCCATTAAAAGCCAGCTTTGATTTTTTTTCGAAGTGCAAGCCGAAAACACAAATCCAAAAGTTGCACCTACTTTTGCCTGAGATTCGTCGTGCCCGTTCGTCTCTAACTCCTTGGCATTTTTTTTTAACTGCGGAAGAAAGAGAGAGAGAGAGAGAAAAAAAAACCAATCACGATTAGTGGTGTTTCACACAATTATTGTTGATTTATAACCAGGCAAGGCTTCCAATGAACAAATGAGCTCTTTGCCGAAACTAGTTAGGAAGCAACCTAGTTAAGATCTGATAGGTTGGCTTAAATAATAATAATGATGATGATGATGATGATGATGATGATGATAAAATAAAATAAAAGGAAGCCGACGCCAAGACTGGATCGTTACTTTTTTAAAAAATAATAAGATTAGGAAGCAGTCTGAAGGCATAAGAAGGGTGCAAAATTGGCTTTCAAGAGTAATAAATGCTTTCATTTCCCGTTTGGCTGCTATTAATTTGGAATTTTGCAGTGGTTGCAGACGTTGCTGCTAGCTAAATAGCAGGCAGCTAATAATTGCTTCTGAGTTACGAGTTTTGAGCATTTCTGATGGGTTTTTCTGCTCAGGAACCTGTCGGGAAGATAAAGCCGTTCATTTTGTGGCCTCCGTCTCATTGACGCCCAAATGTCTTCTCCACATCAGGGACTGCTGAAGGCCATTAGGAAAAAAAAGAAAGAGAAATATTCTTAGGTGGGGAAAAAAAAATGAAATGTCAGGTTGCCTTCAGAAATTGTGGGTGCTTCATTCACTGGAGGTTTTTAAGAAAAGACCACCCAGCCATCTATCTGAAATGGTCTAGTAGGGCAGGGGTCTTCAAACCTGGCCCTTTGATGACTTGTGGGCTTCAACTCCCAGAATTGGAGTTGAAGTCCACAAGTCATCAAAGGGCCAAGTTTGAAGAGCCCTGTCTTAAATCTAACAAACAAAATGGAGGCTGGCTGAGGAATTCTGGGAGTTGAAGTCCACAAGTCATCAAAGGGCCAAGTTTGAAGAGCCCTGTCTTAAATCTAACAAACAAAATGGAGGCTGGCTGAGGAATTCTGGGAGTTGAAGTCCACAAGTCATAAAGGGGCCAAGTTTGAATACCTCTGCCCTAAGATCTCCTGCTTGAGCAGGGGGTTGGACTAGAGGACCTGCAAGGTCCCTTCCAACTCTATTCTGATTGATTGGTTGGCTATTGCCCCAAAATGCTAAGGCAGGTGATCTGGCTGTGTTGTAACAGAACAGAACTATCTCTTTTTTGGGAGGAAAGGACCTTGGAGGTCATCTATCCAACCCCCTGCTCAGGCAGGAAACCCTATACCATTTCAGACAAATGGTTGTCCAGTCACTTCTTAAAAACTTCCAGGGTTGGATCATTCATAACTTCTGGAGGCAGGTGGTTCCGCTGGTTAATTGTCCTCACTGTCAGGAAGTTTCTCCTTAGTTCTAGGTGGCTTCTCTCCTTGATGAGTTTCCATCCGTTGCTTCTTGTCCTGCCTTCAGGCGCTTTGGAGAATAGCTTGACTCCCTCTTCTTTGGGGCAGCCCCTGAGATATTGGAAGACTGCTATCATGTCACCCCATGTGTCTTGTGTGGTTTTGGCTAAACTGTAGAATGTTTGTTTCATTGTTCCAAATCATTGGACTAGATGACCTCCAAGGTCCCTTCCAACTTTATTATTATTGTTGTTGTTGTTGTTGTTGTTGTTGTTGTTATTGTTGTTATGGATCATCGCACAGTCAGCCAGGTGTTCAGACTGGATTTGGCATTTTGTCTACCTATCGAGTCCTTACCCAGGACCTGGGATAGGCAGATGTGGATGTTTGATGGTATTACAGGTATCGTCGCAGGATGGAAGCAGTTCCTAGTAAGGCCGCCTTTTGCAATTGACTAATAGCGAATTTGTCAATGCCAATGGTGTTCAAGTGGTGCTCCAGTTGTTTTGAGATCATTATTATTATTATTATTATTATTATTATTATTATTATTATTATTATTATTATTATTAATTATTATTTTGTTAGAAAAAAGTTTTAGGTTTATTTATCAAAGTTTTCTTACAACTTCCGTAGACAAAAATTCTTCCAGGAAGATCAGAGAAGAGAGTTACATGGGATAACCATCCTAGGCTGATCCTTGTTGTAAATTCTATTTTTTACACTTCTGACCAATTTTCAGCCAGCTGTAGTAGAGAGGTTTTTTTTTTTTTTTTAATATGTCTTCTAGATTTCCTCCCCTTGAGTCCAACAGTTCTAAGCTTCCATTTCTTAACAATGGTTCTTAAGACTGAAATTGCTAGGTGGAAGCACTTATAGATGTTTTATCACCTTTATCTGCTTTGTAAGGGTGAATTATTTCCCACTTCAAAGGCTGAGACAGCTGTTTAGAAGAGGCCACCCTGGTTGAAAAGAGACCGAACAATTATCGCAGCCTGAGAGATGAGAAAGGTAAGCTCCGGGTGTTTACCCCTGGGACGATTACCTGGCGGCCATTGGAGACACTGTCTTTGGGGCCTTATTAACAACTTTATGGGGATGGTTTTTTTTAGGACTGATCTACTGAATCAACTAGAAGGATGCCCAAATTTCTGCAGGTACCTTTCCAACTATTTTCTTATTTTAAATCTGTAAACAACTGCAGGCAGACTGTAAGTACACGTTCAAATGTATGATATGATGCTGTTCTTGTGTTTGTAACTATGTCATGGAGAAGACATGGACATTGTAAGAAAGATAGATGATAGGTAGGTAGGTAGGTAGGTAGATGGATGGATGGACAGATGGATAGATGGATAGATGGATGGACAGATGGATAAGAGGATGGATAAATGGATAGATGGATGGATGGATAGATAGGTAAGATAGATAGATAGATAGATAGATAGATAGATAGATAGATAGATAGATAGATAGATAGATAGATAGATAGTGGATGGATGGATGGACAGATGGATAAGTGGATGGATAGATGGATGGATAGATGGATGGATGGATAGATAGATAGATAGATAGATAGATAGATGCATGCATGGATGGATGGATGGTAGATGGATGGATGGACAGATGGATAAGTGGATGGATAAATGGATAGATGGATGGATGGATGGATAGATAGATAGATAGATAGATAATGGATAGATGGATAGATAATGGATGGATGGATAGATAGATAGATAGATAGATAGATAGATAGACAGACAGACAGACAGACAGATAGATAGTGGATGGACAGACAGATGGATAAGTGGATGGATAAATGGATAGATAAATGGATGGATGGATGGGTGGGTGGATGGATAGATAGATAGATAGATAGATAGATAGATAGATAGATAGATAGATAGATAATGGATAGATGGATGGATGGATAGATAGATAATTTTTGTTGTCTGGAGCAGATTTACCTAAAAGCAAATGAGAATTTTGCAGGATTGAGAACTTCCCAGAAGAATTCCTGATTATGGGAAGGCAGCTAAACCTACGTAGATTTACTTAAAATGTAAATCCCCAGGATTTGCAATGGCATTTCTCCCTCACATCAAAACAACCGGGATTTTTTCATTAACTAAACCCAGAGATTCTTCTAGGAGAGACAAATCCTTATTATGTGTGGTTGAACATGCCGAGCAGATCCTCCGTGGGTAAACCTTTAGATACTATCCCCCAAAAGATGCTTTACTCCAGGGAAAAGAGAAGAAAAGAACTATTTGCCGGGCCTTGCAAAAAAGATTATTATTATTTTTTTAAATATCACTGAGGAAATGAGGCAACACCATACTGTGTAACTTTGTTCAGCAGAGAACAGAAAGAATCGGGAAAGAATCACAGGCTTATTTTTTCATATTATCTGCTTTACCTCTCCACCTGCAAATTGGAATCTGCTTTGAGCAGAGCAGGGAGAGGGGAAAAAAAACTTCATTTATTCAGTGTATAAAATGATAAATAAGAATGCTAGATTCCCAGCAGCTAACAGTTACAAAAATACAGTGTACCTTCAATTAACGGGTTTCAAAATCAGAATCAGAACACTTAAAAGAATTCCATCCATCTATTTCTTTCTCTGCCTTCTGTCTTTGTGTGTTTGTGTGTGTGTGTGTTTTGTGTGTATGTGTGTGCGTAGGTAGTGTCGGGGGGAGCAGAGATTGACTTTGTCATGGGTGTTTTTGTGTTTGCAGGAAAAAAGAAAGGCGGGAAAGATAGAGAATAATGAGACGTCGAAATAAACAGCATCACGCTGGTACAATGCTAATAAATACAGGCCTTTCGCACCCAATTCCAGCTCTTTGTTCCTTTTATTTCTTCCTAATTGCTTATTCCGACAATGCACAAATGTTTGAAAATGACTATTCTATAGATGTGGAGAACTCCATTAAGAGATCAAACGTTCAATTAAACGGTCTCGAATCGCACAATTTTATTAAAGAAGGATTTGACGCAGAATTGAAAGACTACTGAAACACGAAAAGAAAAAAAGATATGGAAGAATGAAAGGAAAAGCGAAGGACAGAAAAAAGACTAAGAAAAGGGGGGGAAAAGAAAGAAAAATAACTCCAGGAACGCTCACAAGCCTAATGATTGCAATGTTCACCCCTGCGAATTACATAGCATGGTTTCCCGTCTTCCCATAAACCACCCTTCATCTGTAAATCCCAAAATCACCAATTCCCTTTGTCCGTTTTCAGCAACAAAAAAAAAAGGGGGGGGGCGTCCTTGAAGAGAATCCAGTTTTTTATAAAAGCAATTGTGGTTCCCTCTGTAAGCAAACAAACCGATGTTGTCCTTTCTGCAAAGTCAGCCATCTTCACTGTTTATTGCCCCACTGTGGATATTTGTGCATTCTTTCATTTTTGTGTGTATGATAATATTGCTGCAGTTACCATATGCAAAACTAATTGTCCACCAGTAAATATTCTTAAATTAAAAAGAGACATTATCTCTCTCTCTCTCTCCATCCATCCATCCATCCATCCATCTATCCATCTTTCCATCCATCCATCCTTCCATTATCTATTATCTACCTATGATCTCTCTCCATAATCTATCATCTGTGTGTGTCTCTCTCTCTATCTCTGTCTCTCCATCCATCCATCTATCCATCCTTCCATTATCTATTATCTCTCTCCATTATCTATCTATTGTCTGTCTCATTCCCTCTCTCATCTCTCTGTCTCTCCATCCATCCATCCATCCATCCATCCATCCATCCCTCCCCTATCTACTAAATCTCTCTCTCCATTATCTATCTATCTATCTATCTATCTATCTATCTATCTATCTATCTATCTATCTATCTATCTATCTATCTGTCTGTCTATCATCTATCTATCCCTCTACATCTTATGCATCTATCTATCTATCTATCTATCTATCTATCTATCTATCTATCTATCTATCATCTATCTAATTTATCATCTATCTATCCAATTTATAGACCTGCCTTCTCACAAGCAAGTGACTCTGGCAGCATACAACAAAACCAAAACAATAAATCTCTAAAAACATTATTAAAATAATGTTAAAAAACTGATTTCTCAGCCTGAGGCTTTGCCCACATTATAGTTATCCTTCTGTATCAGGGAAACTGAGCCACGGAGCTTGGCCTCAACTGTCCTTGTTAGCATGCTACGGTTTTATAATAGCAAGTTACCAAACCCAATCCTTTCCTTAATTCCAGCAGCTACTTAATCTCTTGATAATCAGCAATGAATTAACGTCAATTAGACGACAGAATTACCAAGCTTTTATCAGCTTCAGCTGAAATGACTCTGACTACAATGATGGCAGACTTAACTCTGAGGTCCTGTCTACAATGCCTATGCCATTTCAGACAACCGGTTGTCCAGTCTCATCTTAATAAATTCCAGTGTTGGTGCATTCACAATTTTGGGAGGCAAGCTGTTCAACTTACTTACTTAGGGACTCCTGGAGTCACACACTGTTGACGCTTCTCCATTCAGTTTACACTTTAGGGCAAATCTGGCTGCTTAAGAGACCTATAGAGAGCTATTCAAACTGAGAGGACCAACCTTGTACCCGACAAGCTACTCACCTGTTCCTGTAGGATCTTCAGCAAGGCCTGCGTATGGGAATGTTCTTCTTTTGCTTGTTCAAGTTCCAACTTCTTGTTATTTAATTCTTCTTGGATTTTCAACAGTTGCTACAAAACAAGAAGGGATGTTGATAATTATAGAGGGTTGATTTATTTAGCCAGTATGGCAGGGGTCCACAACCTTGGCCACTTTAAGACTTGTGGACTCCAACTCCCAGAATTCTTCAACCAGTATAGCAGGAGTCCACAACCTTGGCCACTTTAAGACTTGTGGACTCCAACTCCCAGAATTCCTCAACCAGTACAGCAGGGGTCCACAACCTTGGCCACTTTAAGACTTGTGGACTCCAACTCCCAGAATTCCTCAGGTTGAGGACCCCTGCCGTACTGGCTGAGGAATTCTGGGAGTTGAAGTCCACAAGTCTTAAAGTGGCCAACGTTGAGGACCCCTGCCGTACAGCATAACACGAATAAGTAAAAGATTTCCCTGTCCAGTTGTGTACGACCCTAGGGTGCGGTTCTCATCTGTTTCTTGGCCGAGGGAGCCAGCCATGTCCGAAGACATTTTCCATGGTCATGTGGCCCTCACGGCCATACGCCAAAGGTGCACGAACCGCTGTTACCTTCCCACCAAAGTGGTACCTATTTATCTACTCGCATTTGCATGCTTTCCTAACTGCTAAGTTGGAGGAGCTGAGCCAAGGAACTGGAGCTCGCCCGGTCTCACAGTGCTCGGGTCTCAAACCCGGGTTGTCAGCTCTCCAGCTGGCAAGCCCTAGCGTCTTTAACCGCTGAGCCATCGTGCCCCTCCCTCTCTTATCCCATGCATGGACTTACAATATACAGTATAAAAATGTTCCACCTAAATTAAAAATTAAAAACACAGTAAAAGGTAAAGTTTCTCCTTAGTTCCAGGTTGCTTCTCTCCTTGATTAGTTTCCATCCATTGCTTCTTGTCCTGCCTTCAGGTGCTTTGGAAAATAGCTTGACTCCCTCTTCTTTGGGGCAGCCCCTGAGATACTAGAAGACTGCTATCATGTCCCCCCTCATCCTTCTCTTCGTTAAACTAGACATCCCCAATTCCAGCAACCTTTCCTTATATGTTTTAGCCTCCAGTCCCCTAATCATACTTTGTTGCTCTTCTCTGCACTCTTTCTAGAGTCTCAACATCTTTTCTACCTTGTGGTGACCAAAACTGGATGCAGGATTCCAAGTGTGGCCTTCCTAAAACTCCTCGCCGGCACACAACCAACTGCAAAGCCGCTGTCACATCTATCTGGGCTAAAGTCTTATTTGCCGAAGGAGAGCCTCTGGCTTTAATAACGTGGGGATAAACATGGCCAGCCCATAAATAATTGATGCGCACATTCCTTTAATATAATTAGTCCCTGGCCCTCCGCCATCTCATTTTCTGCGAAGCTATAATCTGAACTAGATTTGCGCTGAGTTGCCAAGAAGACCCCAAAAAAATAAAAAAATAAAAATGAGTTTCTTCTCTGCAGGGAGAGCAGACCCTTGAAAATTGATGTATCAGCAATCGAAAGCCCCAGTGATGGAAAGGGAAGAACTGGGTGACCGATAGTCGTGTTTATTTATTCCATTTAATTTGTATCCTGCCTTTATTTTAGGAACAACTCCAGGTGGTGTCTCCAACACATCTTCCTCTTCCTATTTTCAACCACAACAATCAACCCTGTAAGATTGGTTGGCCTGAGAGAGAGAGAGAAAGATATTGGCCCAAAGTCACCCAGCTGGCTTTTATACCTAAGGTGGGACTAGAACTCCCAGTCTCCTGGTGATTGGCCCAAAGTCACCCGTCTGGCTTTCATGGCTAAGGCGGGACTAGAACTCACCGTCTCCTGGTGATTGGCCCAAAGTCACTCATCTGGCTTTCATGGCTAAGGCGGGACTAGAACTCATCATCTCCTGGTGATTGGCCCAAAGTCACCCAGTTGGCTTTTATACCCAAGGTGGGACTAGAACTCACTGTCTTCTGGTGATTGGCCCAAAGTCACCCATCTGGCTTTCATGGCTAAGGCGGGACTAGAACTCACCATCTCCTGGTGATTGGCCCAAAGTCACCCACCTGGCTTTCATGCCTAAAAAGGAACTAGAACTCCCAGTCTTCTGGTGATTGGCCCAAATCACCCAGACTTTCATGGCTAAGACAGGACTAGAGCTCACCACCTCCTGGTGATTGGCCTAAAGTCACCCAGCTGGCTTTCCTGCCTCAGGTGGAACTAGAACTTTCAGTCTCCTGGTGATTGGTCCAAAGACACCCATCTGGCTTTAATGTCTAAGGCAGTACTAGAACTCCCAGTCTCCTGATAATTGGCCCAAAGTCACCCAGCTGGCTTTCATGGCTAAGATGGGACTAGAAGTCACCATCTCCTGCTTTCTAGCCTGGTGCCTTAACCACTGAATGAAAGTGGCTTATGAGGGAAATTCTAGGGCTCTGAGAAGGCATTTAACTTTTCCAGCTCAACATGGAGCCCAGAAGATATGGAGCCTGTATACTTCAAGGGGTGAGGGAAACGCTCTCCATATCCATTACTTTACCTGGTGAACGTAAAGTTAAAAACAGCTTCCTCTACGCCAGTCCTTGTATCTTTGCTTTCAACGACCTAATCCTTTGCATCTGCAAAGAATTTCTCTCTGTATTAATCAAATTAAACTGAAGAACAGAGCTCTGGTTAATGCATCATTCCATTTGCTTGTTAAAAAATCCCCAAACATGTAAAAGATGTTCTGGATAAGACATGGCTGATCTTTATTAGGAGGAGGAGGAGGAGGAAGAGGAAAATATGGAAAGAAGCAGAAGAAGAGAGATGTTTTTCTTGCTGTATTTTTTTTTACAAAGAATACGAAAAGCCGCCCATTAAACGGGTAATGATGAAGTATGCAATTGTTTTTCAATTAAGCTAAATGCTCCAGAAATCCAAATATGTGGGGGAAACAAAAAGGATGAGTATGTTGCCCAGTCACCAGGAAAATAGATGCTACGAGGAAACGTGCCATTAATTGCAGTTAGCCAGGAGCTGACACTTAGTCCAATACTGTCTTGAAAAGATCAGCCCATCTATCATTTATTAACCTCATCTTCAGCTGAGGCTGCTTAGCCCTGGGAAAAAGTTCTCGAGTTGAGATAAACTTCTAAAATTAGTCAAAACTCTGGAGATTTTCCTTGATGGGAGGCAGCTGCCTAAGGAGAGATAGCTTAAGACCGTTCCTGGTTAGGGAGAAGGTAGAACTCGAAAGCCTGGATATGGACGAACTTAACAATTCAGTGGGACACTAAAAAAACAAAATTCTTTAACAATTAGTAATAATTCTTATTTCTAGAAGGTTGCGTTTAATTCTTTCCTTTGGAAATTCTTGCAAAAGGTCCTTGTGTCATGGTCCTGTTTTTGGCTTAATGTCATGGTTCTGGCAGATGAAACTCTTCAGAAGAACTTCAAGGTATTGTTTACCTTAAAGAATCTTTATTTGGGAAGCATAGCGTGGGCACTAACACAGTCAAAGCCAAAAACTGGATTCCCCTCCCCTGAGCACATAGTATCAAAGCACAATTCCCTCCTCCAGTTAACAGTCATAAATCACATTCCCCAGTTAGCTTGAAATGCAGGCTTTCCCTCCAGTTCTCCAGCCCACCAATTCTTATCATCTCTTATTTCAATAACCTTGGTTCTCACGCTAGGTTCAGTTTTATTTTGTCTAGCTAAACTCTCCTGCACATTCCTCCCCCCCCCCAGCACCATTTAACTCTAGCTAAGAGTAAAACACAAGAAGAAAAGGTTTCCATCTTTGTCAAAGCAAAAACATCCGATGTTAGCAGCATTGACATCTTGGGTCGTCGGGAAACTGATCAACTCGCAGATGCAGGTTACTCCTTGACTTAAGACCGCCGCTGGGCCCAAAATTTCCATTGCTAAGCAAGGCGGTTGCGAACTTGAGTTTTTGCCCCATTTTACGACCTCTCTTGCGATTGTTGCTAATGTGAATCCCTGCAGTTGTTAAGTTAATCACACGGCTGCTCAGTGAATCTTGCCTCCAGCTGGACTTTGCTTATCAGAAGGGAAATCACGTGGACCCCAGCACATTGCAACCGTCATAAGTACATGCCAGTTGCTGTGCCTCTGAATATGGATCACCTGACCCATGGGGATGCTTCACACTGGTCGTAAGTCTGCAAAAACAGACTTTCTCAATGCTGTTAGAAATTGGAATGGCCGCTAAGAGAACAGTTGCAAATCAAGGACAACTCGTAACGTGATTTGATTAGCTTACACAGGTCATCCTTTTTTTTAAAACCAGGATCTTAACTATCGCATTCCTGTTGGCTATTGCTTCAACCTTGATCCCTTCTGAAGGGTTGACAAGGGTCTGGGGTCCTCTGGATCTGTCGAACTGGCTATTTTTCTTTCAAACTGGGAGTTTATTTCATTTGGGAGAATTTCTGGATGGATAGCTACCTACCTTACTGATAAATAAGGACACCGTCAGGAGTTATCAATTAAATCTATAAGTCGTTAATTTAAATTTAAATCTATAAGACGTGCTTTGGAAAGGAATGAAATTGGTTGGGTTTTTGAGGATACCTTTGGGGCAAGGGGGCGGGAGGGGAATCCTTTAACACTCTTAAGGAATGTTTTTATTACTATGGGATGTGTTTAGCTCAGTCTCATATGAGGAAAACAGAAAGATACACTAAGAAAAGGAAGCAGAATATTGCTGCTCTTCAGGAGAGGTTTTAAAAAAGAGAGAATTATCAGCTCTCTCTCTCCCTCCTCTTAAAAACCACTCAGAGTGTGTCGGAATGGAAGGCTGTAATAAATGTAATGAAAGAAATAAATACACAGGCGCGATCCGATGCAATCTATTATCTTCTGTATCAGAAAACATTTGTCAGGAAATGTCTCTGAAGAGAACTCAAATGGAGAAGATGGGCAACTGCTTAGAGTCTTGCCGAGATTATCATTAAGTTGACATTAACGGTGCTTCCCAAGCAGAGAAGACTGGGGTGTGTGTATTTGTGTGTGTGTGTAGATATGCACACATCCACATCTCTGTATATACTGGTGTTTATACTGGTAAACAGGAACATCTATGGAGATTCTCAGTCAGCCAGATCAGGGGTGTCCCAGGGGTGTCAAGAGGCAACTGGACTTATTTATTTATTTATTTATTTTATTTTATTTTATTTTATTTATTTATTTATTTATTTATGAGACTTATATACCGCTTTAAGTGCAAGCACTCTCTAAGCGGTGTACACCAGTAAGCAATGTATATATATATTTACATTGCCCCCAACAATCTGGGTCCTCATTTTACCTACCCCGGAAGGATGGAAGGCTGAGTCAACCTTGAGCCGGTGAGATTTGAACCGCTGACCTGCTGAACACAGTCAGCTAAAGTGGCCTGCAGTACTGCACTCTAACTGCTGCGCCACCTCGGCTCTTCCTTTGTTTTCCTCTGAAGACGTTTCGCTTCTCATCCATGAGGCTTCTTCAGTTCTTCTTCAGAAATAACATAGAACAAACCCATCAGGACAAGATTCTGAATTGAAAAGGCAAAGACCACTCTTTGGAAGACAGCAAAGTCCACATTTTGGACAGAGAGGACCATTGGTTTGAAAGAGGGCTCCAAGAGGCCATCTAGGCCCAAATTGAACAGCCGTCTCTCAACAGAAGGGGGAGGGATACGACACCACCCATCTCCCATCTATCACACAATCCTTCCAGCACTTCCAAGAAGGCTCCACACCCATTTGCACTACTCAGGTGACCTGAGCACACAGCTAAGCCTCCAAGTGACCTCAGTGACTCTCAGAAAGAATACTAATGATCAGATGACTGCAAGGAATATAAATCCTTCCATTCCCCACCATCCAGTCAGAACTGAAGAAGCTTCTTGGATGAGAAGCGAAACATCTTCAAAGAAAAATAGCCACTTGTACGAAATGGTATAGGGTCTCCTGCTTGAGCAGGGGGTTGGACTAGAAGACCTCCAAGGTCCCTTTCAAGTCTGTTGTTCTGTGTTCTGTATTCTGTATAATGGAAGTAAGTAATATTAGATGGGGGGGAAACCTATTTCCAAAGCATTTCTGCAGTTTGGTTGGTGGCTAAGTCAATGTAAGAAGCCGGAATGTCCAATGTGGTTAAGTTCTTTTTGCCCAGCAAGGACCATTAAACCCCCCAATATATTTCCACCTTCCTTCCTACTACCCTATACCATTTCAGACAAATGGCTATCCAATCTCTTCTTAAAGACTTCCACTGTTGGAGCATTCACAGCTTCTAGAGGCAGGTTGTTCCACTGATTAATTGTTCTCACTGTCAGGAAGTTTCTCCTTAGTTCTAGGTTGCTTCTCTCCTTGGTTAGTTTCCATCCGTTGTTTCTCATCCTGCCTTCAGGGGCTTTGGAGAATAGCTTGACTCCCTCTTCTTTGGGGCAACCCTGAGATATTGGAACACTGCCATCATGTCCCCCCCTCGTCCTTCTCTTCATTAAACTAGACATACCCAATTCCAGCAGCCATTCCTTATATGTTTTAGCCTCCAGTCCCCTAATCATCTCTGTTGCTCTTCTCTGCATTCTTTCTAGAGTCTCAACATCTATTTTACATCGTGGTGACCAAAACTGGATGCCGTATTCTAAGTGTGTCCTTACCAAGGCCTTGTAAAGTGGTGTTAACACTTCACTTGATCTTGATTCTATCCCCCTGTTAATGCAGCCCAGCACTGTGTTGGCTTTTTTGGCAGCTGCGGCACACGGCTGGCGCATGTTCAAGGGATTGTCCATATTTAAGTGATCTCTCTGTCCATTCTGCTGCAGCTTATACCCACCTCTTAATAGCCATACTGTACCTTTTTCAATTTACAGAATAAGAGGACATTAGTCTTTAGCTGGCTGGTGGGACTTTTAATTTAATGGAAAAAGGTTGCTGACAGGGACTATTACTCTTGTTCCCGTAAACAATTGTGTGTAGGCCAAAAGAACCTAATTGATAGACAAAACATTTCCCTTGCTATTCACTCGTCTTTGCATTTGGTTTGCGTTGGTGAAGTCTGGAGACCCCTTGCTGGAGTTGTTCTGTTTTTCCATATGCCACTAAAACCGTTCCAGAATTCCATACGATGCTTAAGAGACCATAATCAAAACTATTTCCCTGAATGAGGAAGATCACGTCTGCCTTTAAAGTTTGCAATTCTTCATTTTATGTAACAGGGGATTTTAATCCGATCAGACGGGAAGGATCTGACTATAATCTACTGTGACAAAACAATGTTACGCAAACTATATCTACTTTCAGCCAGTTCTTAGGAAGGGGACCTCAGGCGTTGTGTAGAAATGGAAGGAAGAAAATGAAAGCTCTCTACAAACACAGGTTCCCCACCACCTGGAAGGGCTGGCATCAGTCTTGATCTCTTGGAAGGGCTGACATCAATCTTGACCATCTCCAAGGGATGGCATCAATATTGACCATCTTGAAGAACTGGCATCAATCTTGATCATCTCCAAGAGCTGGTATCAACCTTGACCATCTCAAAGAACTGGCATCAATCTTGACCATCTCCAAGGGCTGGCATCAACCTTGACCATCTCCAAGGGCTGACATCAATCTTGACCATCTCAAAGAACTGGCATCAATCTTGACCATCTCCAAAGGCTGGCATCAACCTTGACCATCTTGAAGAACTAGCATCAATATTGACCATCTCCAAGGGCTGGCATCAATATTGACCATCTCCAAGGGCTGGCATCAACCTGGACCATCTCCAAGAGCTGGCATCAATATTGACCATCTTGAAGAACTGGCATCAATCTTGATCATCTCCAAAGGCTGGCATCAACCTTGACCATCTCAAAGAACTGGCATCAATCTTGACCATCTCCAAGGGCTGGCATCAATCTTGACCATCTCCAAGGGCTGGCATCAATCTTGACCATCTCCAAGAGCTGGCATCAATCTTGACCATCTCAAAGGACTGGCAATTGTGACCACCTCAAAGGGCTGGCAGCAATCTTGCAAGTTTCAAAGAATGTCTTCTGCTCCCCTGCCTTTACTTTCCAGACAACTATGGAGAGTCCTTTCTGAGGTGCCTTTCCTGCCCTTCTGTGGGCTGAGATGCGTCGTTGTTGCCCAGGAGTGGCTTTTCGTCCTTCTGTGTCCCACGCTTATTCTCACATCCCACTGATGTGGGAAAATAGCCAGATTCACCCTTTCAGAAGCAACGGCCGTTTCAACCTTTCAGCCAGAATTCTTCACTTCTGCAAGAATGCTTTATCGATTGTCCTTTGAAAACTTTTTCCCAGCCCTACGAAGTAGCGCTTAGAGGCCATCAGGAACGCTTCTTTCTGTTTTCCTAAGGAAGTTTTCCAATTTTGTGTCAGAGATGATTCATGCAAGAGCCTACTTTTGAAATGTTTAACAACTTTCGGTCGTGTACTTGGAAGTTAAAAAAAAAAATCCTGCTATGCAGAGAGGCTGGCTGCAGAAGCGATGTTTTTCCTGATTATAATAGTAGCCATCTCTTGCGGTTTTTACAAAGTCGTCTGGTAGTTATCATAAACAGGCTTAAGGATCACATCTATCTACATCAGGGATTCTTAACCTTGGCAACTTTAAGACTTGTGGACTTCAATTCCCAGAATTCCTCAGCCAGCCTCCATTTTGTTTGTTAAAATTAAGACCGGGGTCTTCCAACTTGGCCCTTTGATGACTTGTGGACTTCAGCTCCCGGAATTCCTCAGCCAGCCTCCATTTTGTTTGTTAGATTTAAGACAGGGGTCTTCAAACCTGGCCCTTTGATGACTGGTGGACTTCAACTCCCGGAATTCCTCAGCCACCAAAGTCCACAAGTCTTAAAGTTGCCAAGGTTGAGAACCCCTGATCTACATCTTTTGGCAAAAGTCCCCAACGTGAAGGGAAACAGATTAAACATAGATTCTCAAGGAATTATAACATTAGACATCCAAAAGAGGAGGAGATGAACCTTGATTTTCTCTCAGCGGTGCGTTCTAGAAACCTTTTTATGAGAATACAAAGTTTCATTGGTAACGGTACTCACCCATCTTAGATGGTGGGTGTCTCCAGAAGGAGAATTCTACGGAGGTATATCACGGAATTAAAATATTTCTATGGCTCAGTGAGACATTTATTAAGTGGATTTTGCCCCCAATTTACGACCTGTCTTGCCCCAGTTCTTAAGTGAAACACTGCAGTTCTGAAGTGAGTAACATGGCTCGCTTCCCCACTGACTTTGCTTCTCGGAAGGTTGCAAAAGGGGATCATGTGACCCCGGGACGTTACAACTGTCATAAGTACATGCCAGTTGCCAAGCATTTGAATTTTGATCATGTGACCATGGGAATGCAGCAACGGTCATAAGTGTGGAAAAGCACTGTGAAGCGGTATATAAGTCTAAGTGCTGTTGTTATTATAATGGAGGAAGGAAGTTTTGATGTATAAAGCCCAGAAACGGAGATTCAGAGAGATTTGAGCAAAGTGTCAGCCTGATTTTAAAAGCAGTGTTTCAGAAATCAGATATATTATGGCGTAGGCCAGGGGTAGGCAATCTTGGCTCTTTTATGACTCATGGACTTCAACTTCCAGAATTCTTGAGCCAGCATGGGGAAAACTTTGGCCCCCTCATGACTCATGGACTTCAACTCCCAGAATTCCTCAGCCAGCATGGGGGAACCATGGCTCCTTCATGACTTGCAGACTTCAACTCCCAGAATTCCTGAGCCAGCATGGGGGAACTATGGCCCCCTCATGACTCGTGGACTTCAACTCCCAGAATTCCTGAGCCAGCATGGCTCAGCTTAGAAACCTCTCCCTTTCCCCTCAGCATGGCTGGCTCAGGAATTTTGGGAGTTGAAGTCCACAAGTCATAAAAGAGCCAAGGTTGCCTACTCCTGGTGTAGGCGAAGACTGACGAACGATCCCATGAATCAAAACTTCCGGGAAAGAAATGATGAACTGAAAAACTGTGGCTGAATGAAGTGCCAGCGAGGAAAACTTACTGCTCTCCAGACAAGGAGAACTGTTGAGATCACCCACGTGACTCCGGACGCTTGTTCCTCTCACAGAGAGATTGCAAGACAGCCATCTCCAGCAGGATTAGACCTCTGAGAATTAAAGAAGTAGCTATCTTGCTCAAACCGCAGTTGGCATCTGTATGGACACTACGTTTTCACACTTCCTTTCCTAATCACTTTCAGGAATTGCTTGCTAATTGCTTCTTAACTATAAGGAGTCTTTAGATTGACAGATTTCACAGCCCCAAGTGAATTTCCTTCCATCCTTAGTGAAAGAAGTTTTAAATATGGACTGTTTTGAGAGGGGGGGATAAAGAGCAATAGGGATGTTAAAACTGTTAATTTCGGAAAGTTATGAAAAGATAACTTTTCCAAAGTTAAAAGTTTTGAAAAATTTTGTGAGCAGGGACAAAGAAAAAAAAAATGAAGTCAAGTTTTAGGACGTTATTTGAAGGGATTAAAGATCAAGATAGTTATAAGTAAAAGGAAGAGAGATAAACTTGGTTTATTTGTTCAAGATTAATATAGATATGTTATCTCTGGTAACTCTTAATGAACTTTTGATCAGGCCTGAAAAGATGAGACTTTAAGGATTTGCTTATTGATAAGAGGTGAGATTTGAGGAAAAGAGTTCATTTGTTGTATTTTAACGATAAATTACACAAATTCTTTACACCTGAGATGAAGGAAAGTCATTTCTTTATATATTTCTTCTTTTTTACTCTATCTTTCTCTTTTCTATTTTTATTATTTTCTTTTCCACACTTTTTTCTTTTTATTCTTTTCTCTTTTTTTCTTTTAGTTTGGGTTAGGTTTTATCTTTTTAGTGGTAACGTTTAATAACATTATTATATAAAAATTAGCCGAGGCTGGCATGGTTCTGATTCAAATGCAAGAACGGTGGAATATCTGTCTGGTTTTGTTTTAAGCCAGGGAAATATAAGTCATGAAGGCTTCCTTCAGTACTAAAATGTCATAGTTTTATAATTCAATTCCATCTTAAGATCAAGTAAAGACAATCTCATTTGTTACCATGGATACAAGACATTATTTCCATTCGTTCGTTAGAGGCTTCATACTGGGTATGGAATTAAACTGTAACAGAGTTTTATGTGGAAAATTATCTCAGAAATCTATAAGTATAATGACAGAACTGCCGTTTAAGTTGGCTGGATTTTCATTTCCAGATCCTATCAATTGCAAGATGGCTACTACAATCCAATTGCCGGCATTTAGTGGTCCATATATATATATAATTCGCTGTTTTATTGCCCCTGTTCTAAAAAGGTGGACAAGACCTTTGAAAAGCAAAAAAGAACTGTTGCATATTTTTTTTTAAAAAAAGCATAGAAACCATCTGATGGATGTTTTGCTTGCTTAATTTTTTTTTTAACTTCCAAATATGAGTTCAAGGTTGACAAACACATAAGGTATCCATAACTATCACAGCTGATCAAACATCTTTCCCCGAGTGGATGCAGGCAATTTAAAGTATCTTTATCCTAATTCTCTGAATTAGTTTTTCGATCTCAATTGAGGTCACCCTGCAGAATGGTGAGAATTACTCACTACAGGAAGCCCTTGACTTACCACGGTTTAGTGACTGAAGTTACAGCAGCGCTGAAAAAAGTCACCTATGACTCAACCTACCATGCACAAAAGGGGTGTCAAAAATCTCCTAAGAACAGCAAGAGCCCACAAACCCACAGCCACACTCCGCCAGGAATTATCCAGAACCAAAGACGAGATACAGAAGGACGAGAGGAACAATGTCGTCTACGCCAGGGCTTTTCAACCTTTTCACTCATTGTACCACTTTTAGGATATGGCAACATCCAAGTACCACCAGTCACCTAGCAAGGTGTCAAAAACTTGATGACCAAAAAAAAAAAAAAAGGAAAAAAGTGATAAAGTACAGGTAGTCCTTGACTTACAATAGTTTGCTTAATGACTGTTCGAAGTTACAATGGCACTGAAAAAAGTGCCCCCAAGCCACAGCCGAGCAAGACACCTGCCTGCCCACCCGGCTGCGCTCTTCCTCCTGTACGAAGTTTCCATTGTTGTGAGCATTTCTGTTGAGGATTGGCAGTGAGGGAGGGTGGGGGGTGGGTGTTTGGTTTTTATTCCCCCCGTCTGCTGGGTGGTTGCAGCAGGGTTTGGTCACTTCCCATGACCCTGGAACACTGGGACTGTCATAAATATGAATCAGTTGTCAAGCATCTGAATGTAAATCACAAGACCCTGGAGAGGCTGCAACATTCCAGCTGATCGGCGCTTCTTCTGGGCTCAGCAGAAGCACCAGGATCAGTGCTACTTTTCAGCTGATTGGTGCTTCTTCAGGGCTCAGCAGAAGCCTCAGGATCAGCGCTGAGCTCCAGCTGGATCCTGGCGCTGATCCTGGCGCTTCCCCTGAGCCCTGACAGCCCCAAAGAAGTGCCGATCAGCTGGAAAGCGGCACTGATCCTGGCGCTTCCGCAGAGCCCTGACAGCCCCGCAGCTCCAGCCGTCTCTGGCTCAGGCTTGTGCGGTGCTGCTGTCACTTCAGCTCATTCCCCTCCCCCACTACCACTTTTCTAGGATGGTCGCGTACCACCTGCCAAGTGCCAATGTACCACAGATGGTACCTGTACCACTGGTTGAAAAGCCCTGGTCTACGCAATCCATCACAATCATTGCAATCTGTTCTACGTGGGACAAAGATTGATCCTCCTTGGTGGAATCGAATTCAACCTGTTTTCTCCCTACTTGAGACTTCACAAGCGGTTGATTACAGCCAAACCTGCAGATGTTTCTCCATTCACAAGAACACTAGCCACTTCAACTTCCCACCAAACAAGATCAGAACAGGCCATATTGTGCTTTAGACAGATATACCTGCTGCATGCCTTGGACAGTTTGCTGCAAAAACTGTAGTTGCTGGTCTTTTGTCAAGCTCTCCTCGGTGCGAAACAGCTGGCCCTTCTCTTGCTTGAGAAGCTCCACCTCGTTCCGGTAGGCGTCGAGTTGCCATCGGAGGCTGTCGTTCTCTTCCTTCAGGGCGTAAGCTTGAGCGGCTAAGGCTGAGAGAAGGGACAGACTCGGTAATTAAGATAAAAGAACAAGATATTACGCTGGGGCAAATAAAGGGTCAGAGAGTTGCAGCTGCTCCTGTCAGAGCAATGGGACTTGAGTTAACTTGTGGATTGTGTCCACTTCTGCAGGGCTATAACAGTCTATGAATTAACCAGGGAATGTCCAAGATGAACCGTCCTTTAGATAGGAACTGTCTCTGTCTTTGGAGCTTGTCAAGGTATCGATTTAACAGCTTAACTAGCTTATGTAATGTAAGATGTAATGGTGGGAATGACTCAGCAGAGTCTGTGTCTCTTTAAGAGCCATTGTATAAAGGGTAGGCTCTGCTGATGTGTTCCCTCTCTTCCGTTTCCTGCTGTAATTGCTGTTTGTTGGATCCTGCTGTATTAGAATGTGTATGTGTATTGTTCCTAATGTATGATATTGTAGTTAGTGTAAGATAAACCACCATTTGATACAAGCCACTGTTTACTGTGTTTACTCCTGTGTTATCTTGCGCAATAAGACTGTGCACGCTCTGACAGCGCTCCAGGAGCTTGATTGTTTTCCTGTAGATGTTTCATTACCCAAACTGAGTAACATCATCAGGGCTAGCAGAGAGTCCTAGGTAGCACTGATGATATTACCTAGTTTGGTCATGAAACATCTGCAAGAAAACAAGCAAGCTCAGAGGGCACCAAGGACCCCACAGTCATCGTCGTCCTCCTCCTCCTCCTCCTCTCCACAGAGAGCACCAAGGACCCCTCATTTCAACCCTGAGCTATAAATATTCTCCTTTATTAGGACTTCTCTATCTGGTAGACCCTCCAGACACTCAAATAAACCAGTTTCCATGCAGACTGTAAAACATGGCTGAGGCTTCTAAGAAAACATAATCTAATATTAACCCTTGCTTGGATCCCAAATCTTGATTCAAGCTTGCACACCAAGTAATGTGCTGTTTTTTTTTTGCATTACTTGACAGTTTTTTTATTTTTTTTTAAGCACCAGGGGTTCAATAACTCAATCCTTCTGCCAAATGTTGGCTAACCCAAACTATACTTTATAAGGAAGTCCCTAACCATGGTTTGGTGGGATGTTTGATTTTAGGCAGGAAAGGGGTAAGATTGGCCACCCAAATTAGACCTGAACCAAACACTTTTTCTTCCATTTTATGAAAAAGAAGCTGACCATTAAAACGTATCCAGGATGGTATTTATTTACAGCTTACCGCAGGAATGAATATTTTGAGTTTTTTTAAAAAAATAATATGTTAATTAATTTTCAAAACAAAACACTAAAAGACAAACTTACATAAAAGAAAAAAAGGGAAATGGAATAACAAAACAAACTAAAGGGTGACAAAAACATTTATTTGTTTAATTAATTAATTAGTATATTGTTCACCTCGCTATGGAAAACACCATCAAACAAATATATAACAAAAATGATCTCTGACTTTTTTATAGCATGGAGTTAGTAATACAATATGACCACCTCTCTCTACATTTAACTGAAACAAATATCAATCTTTATAAACTATCTTAAAACATGCCAGTCTTTAAACTACCTTAAAATACTAATAACCCTCATTCTAAAAAAAACCCAGTATTAATATTTTGGAATCGAAATGTTTTACCTGTTATATTACAAACTTTTCAGACCAGTTTATCTTAATTGTTACTCTGGTTCAAGAAAAAAAATATATTGGGGCTGGAATTTTGACTTAGAGTTTAAACATGAAAACTTTAACAGAATAGCAGAGTAATTGAGTTGAAAGGGACCTTGGAGGTCTTCTAGACCAACCCCCTGTTCAGGCAGGAAACCTTATACCATTTCAGACAAATGGCTGTCCAGTCTCTTCTTAAAGACTTCCAGTGTTGGAGCATTCACAGCTTCTGGAGGCAAGTCATTCCACTGGTTAATTGTTCTCACTGTCCGGAAGTTTCTCCTTAGTTCTAGGTTGCTTCTCTCCTTGATCAGTTTCCATCCGTTGCTTCTTGTCCTGCCTTCAGGCGCTTTGGAGAATAGCTTGACTCCCTCTTCTTTGGGGCAGCCCCTGAGATATTGGAAGACTGCTATCATGTCCCCCCTGGTCCTTCTCTTCATTAAATTAGACCTACCCAATTTCTGCAATTGTTCTTCATATGTTTTAGCCTCCAATCCCTTGATCATTTCTGTTGCTCTTCTCTGCACTCTTTCCAGAGTTTTCACATCTTTTTTACATCGTGGTGACCAAAACTGGATGCAGCATTCCAAGTGTGACCTTACCAAGACCTTGTAAAGTGGTATTAACAATTCACGTGATCTTGATTTTATCCCTCTGTTCATGCAGCCTAGCACTGTGTTGGCTTTTTTGGCAGCTGCAGCACACGGCTGGCTCCTATTTAAGCGATTGTCCACTAGGACTCCAAGATCCATCTTGCAGTTACTACCATTGGGCCAAACAACCAAGCTCAGAGAACACCAAGCACTCCACAGTTCAACTCTGACCTATGAATTTTCTCCTGTATTGAAAGTCTGATTTGAACAGATTTGTTCGTTGGAATCCAGCAACTTTAATGGTATATTGGCAGGATAGATATTAGGCAGATCTCCTAGATCAGTGTTTCTCAACCTTGACCATTTTAAGGCATGTGGACTTCAACTCCCAGAATTCCACAGCCAGCAATGCTGGCTGTGGAATTCTGGGAGTTGGAGTCCACATGCCTTAAAATGGTCAAGGTTGAGAAACACTGTCCTAGATCCAATCTCCAGCCCTGCTTATATTATTTTTTAAACATTGCCCATCTGACTCTAAGACTTAAAACCCAAAGCGAAACCTTGCCCAACAACGTTAGTCTGTCTTTTGAGTTCCATTGAAACGACAACGGCGGAACAGAATAAAAACATATAAAATGCAAAGGGCTGGGAAAATGTTGGCACCACAGAAGCATTACCGCATTAAGTCGCATTGAAAGGCACTTAAGTCATTTCCTATGGAAGCTTCCTTTGGCTCCTTTTTCAATTTAAAATGGCAGTTTTATTATCGTGACGGATAGCAGGTGTTTGTGGAAAAATCGATTAGTATGCAGAGATGAAAATTACATTTAGCAAATGAATTGCGCCCGTCTGCGGTGTAGGCTGGAGTTTGTGTTCGCAAAAGGCGGGAGACTGTAAGGCAGCACTATTTAAATAAATTATTTTGGTATAAATATGCATAGGGATGAAAAATGTCTTCTCTTCCAGCATGGTACAAAGACTACTACAACTTGCAAACTTTTCCATTTGTTTCCTCAAACGTGGCTGCCACGAGCTTTAGCTTAGCAAATATTTTGCCAAGTTTAATCTGGGATCATAACCACATCACATCCTTTATCAAGAAGCCGTAACTGAATGCATCATCACAAACAACCCTTTGAGCGTTTGTAATCAAAGGCACATTATTTATTCCACTCTTCATGATATAATTGTCATACAGCATACTACGCCATAAGACCATGGGAAGGAATTACAATTATTTCATTTCCAACAGTGGGAACTTTAAAAAAATAAATCTGACTTCTTTAAGAGTCAATTGTCCCTTTAGAAAACAGAAAGTAGAATGTCGGAATATTTGCTTTACAAGGGTCTTCCTCAATCAAAAATGAAATTCAAAAATGAAATTCAATGGTGAAAAAAAGCAAGGTTCTACATTTAGGCAAGAAAAACCAAATGCACAGGTATAGTATAGGGGTACCTTGCTCAATAGTAGTAACTGTGAGAGGGATCTCAGAGTCCTAGTGGACAATCACCTAAACGTGAGCCAGCAGTGTGCTGCAGCTGCCAAAAAGGCCAACACAGTGCTGGGCTGCATTAACAGAGGGATAGAACAAGATCACGTGAAGTGTTAATACCACTTTACAATGCCTTGGTAAGGCCACACTTGGAATACTGCACCCAGTTTTGGTCACCACAATGTAAAAAAGATGTCAAGACTCTAGAAAGAGTGCAAAGAAGAGCAACAAAGATGATCAGGGGACTGGAGGCTAAAACATATAAGGAACGGTTGCTGGAATTGGGTATGTCCAGTTTAATGAAGAGAAGGATGAGGGGGGATATGATAGCTGTGTTCCAATATCTCAGGGGCTGCCCCAAAGAAGAGGAAGTCAAGCTATTCTCCAAAGCACCTGAACACAATACAAGAAGCAACAGATGGAAACCGATCAAGGAGAGAAGCAACCTGGAACTAAGGAGAAACTTCCTGACAGGGAGAAAAATTAACCAGTGGAACAACCTGCCTCCAGAAGCGGTGAATGCTCCAACACTGGAAGTTTCTAAGAAGAGACTGAACAGCCATTTGTCTAAAATGGTATAGGGTTTCCTGCCTGAGCAGGGGGTTGGACTAGATGACCTCCAAGGTCCCTTCTGAATCTGTTATTCTTCTCCTTCCTTCCTTCCTTTTTTCCTTCCTTTTTTCCTTCCTTCCTTCCTTCCTTCCTTCCTTCCTTCCTTCCTTCCTTCCTTCCTTCCTTCCTTCCTCCCCTCCTTCCCTTCCTCACTTCCTTCCTTCCTTCTCCAACACTGGAAGTTTTTTAGAAGAGATTGGACAGCCATTTGTCTGAAATGGTATAAGATTTCCTGCCTGAGCAGGGGGTTGGACTAGATGACCAACTTCCAGTGTTTTCTTTGACGACGTTTCCCTTCTCATCCCAGAAGCTCCTTTAGCTCTGACTGGATCGTGGGGAATGATTTGTGAAATATACTGGGTTTCCGTCTTTGGAATATATGATCTAGGTTTGCTACTGACTGGGTCTCAGCTTTAAGGAGGGGCTGGTAAAAAGTTAAATGATGGAAAACAGGCTCTTTCTATGTCTAAATATCAGTTATCCTTGCCAGAGAACAGGAGAGAGTGACAAGAATTTACCACTTCATCGAGATGTGGATTTGGAAGCTGTATCCTCATCCCAGGAGAATTGAGGCTGATGGAAAAGAGAGAATTAAACAGTTCTAAATTCACAGCCCGTTCTTCATCTCTAGCAGGCTACAAAGATTCTTTTGCCCGAAATAAAATGCAATGTAAATTATCTCATATTTTAAATGGCAGGTATGGGCTCATGTCACTCACTTACACCTAATCAGAGAGTAGAGCTGAGCTAGATAATACATTCAAATGCCTTTAAGATCATTTAAATGAGAACCCAGTGTATGACTGTACAAAACAAAAAAAGCAACAACTTGCAAGCTGCCGCGACAATTTAGAAAAATGGTATTAATAAGATGCTGAAATTAATTACGCAGATGAGGTGGAGGTCTTCGGATTATTTTTAAAATAGTTCCTTTCCCTCATTTGCTTTTTTTGGGGGAGGGGGGATTTGAATGGAATTGTGGGAAGCTTACCAGCCATCTCTCCACACCAAATGAAAGAATGAAAGAATGGAAGAATGAAAGAATGGAAGAATGAAAGAATAACGTGATTTGGCTAATGCACGATGGAGACCGATGTGGGAGTTCCCACCTTTAAAACCGAAAGAGAATGGTGTAACCTCTGGAACACCAAGACACTGCGCATTGTACAGTTGTGTTGATTTTTCACACATGTACAAATATGGAGACACCTGAATAGACTCAGGACAGAACCAGGCAAAGCTCTTTCAGTGGGAAACAGCCGAGAGCCCACAAAGATATCTATCCCATTACAATTCTGTGGCTGCTAATGGTGATCTTATTGTGGTTTTATCTTGGTTTAATATATTGGCTCCTGTGTTGTATTGTTCATGTGTCATATATGTGTGTGTGTGTATGTATGTGTGTGTGTGTGTGCGTGTGTGTATTTGCTCATGGTTTGTTTGAACTAAATATCTGTGATTCCATGATCTCTGCAGATGCCATACACTAAATGAATAAACACATCTATCGTACACTCGAAATCCCTGGATGCTTTGCATCAACCACCGGCCCCCGACCGTATCAGTGAAAAACCCGTGACAAAGAGATTGTGCAGATTAATCTTTCATTCACGATGGCCATCCGTTCATTCACCTATCCAAGAACCGATTAAAAGGATTATCTGAACAATAGCAAACCAATATTCGCAAATGTCAGGTTTGAATTAGGCTAAAGATTAAGACTTAGCCAAGAGAAAGGCTATCAAGACACAGCAGGGAAAGAAAAAGAAAGAAAGAAAGAAAGAAAGAAAGAAAGAAAGAAAGAAAGAAAGAAAGAAAGAAAGAAAGAAGAAAGAAAGAAGGAAGGAAGGAAGGAAGGAAGAAAAAAGAAAGAAAGAAGGAAGGAAGGAAGAGAAAGAAAGAAGAAAAAGTAAGAAAGAAGGAAGAAAGGAAGATAAAGAAAGAAGAAGGAAGGAAGAAAAAGAAAGAAAGAAAAAGAAAGAAAGGAAGGAAGAAAGAAAGAAAAAAAGAAAGAAGGAAGGAAGAGAAAGAAAGAAAGAAGAAAGGAAGGAAGAAAGGAAGATAAAGAAAGAAAGAAGAAGGAAGGAAGGAAGAAAAAGAAAGGAAGGAAGGAAGAAAGAAAGAAAAAAGAAAGAAGGAAGGAAGGAAGAGAAAGAAAGGAAGGAAGGAAGGAAGGAAGAAAAAGAAAGGAAGGAAGAAGAAAGGAAGGAAGAAAGGAAGGAAGAAAGGAAGATAAAGAAAGAAAGAAAGAAGAAGGAAGAAGAAAGGAAGATAAAGAAAGAAGGAAGGAAGGAAGGAAGGAAGGAAGGAAGGAAAAGAAAGAAAGAATAAAGAAGACAGGAAGGAAGAAAGGAAGATGAAAGAAAGAAAGAAAGAAAGAAAGAAAGAAAGAAGAAAGAAAGAAGAAAGGAAGATAAAGAAAGAAGGAAGGAAGAAAGAAAGAAAGAAAGAAAAAAGAAAGAAAGAAAGAGAAACAGTCAGAATCCAAAACGAATAAATATTTGAAGTGACTACACAAGCAACATAAATAGCAATCTCAACAAAGGACTCTGTGTCATAATGTCAGGCAACATGGTGCCACAAGAACCAATTAGTCTAAAGCTCAAAGATAAGTACTTGTGCTGAATAATATCCAACAATGGAGCAGGAATATCCTATTCAGATGGAAACGTTATATGGAAGTATTGTCATACGAAGAAAAGGCTTTCAAAAAAAAATTCATTAATGCATTCTGAAATGTCTGAACAAATCGTAAAGCTGAACCCATTAAATCAAATCTATTTTTTCCTGAATGGTTAATTCTATTGTTATAGTAGCTTCAAGGCCAAATCCATCCCACATGAAAATAAGCACTTTCTGATCTCCTAAGTCTCCATGGCAACTCTAATAGTATGTGGGAAGAATTTGTAGGAAATAACCAGGCTGAGCCTCAGGGAGGGAGGGGTCAAACACGTCATGGAGTTCCTTCTTCAGTTCCTTCACACCTGCGAGAGACCTGAGTCCAGCCCAGCTTGAATTCCACTGACTCTTCTCTACCGCCAATTTGCTTTGACTGTTAGTAGTTCAGATTCTTGTAGCGAGCATAAGCTTGCAATAAACATTTATATTCAGAAAAGGCAGACACAGTCACACTCCTCTGTCCATTAATGATTCCCCTTTGGAGATGGCTATCAGCATCAAATTCCTGGGTGTGCAGTTAACAAGTAGGCTGGCTTAGTCACTCAACAGCAAGACGGCTACATTTTCTACGTCGCATGATAAAAGCACATCTTCCTTCCCCTGTCCTCACCACTTTCTACACAGAGACGATTGAGAGCATCCTGTCATACAGCATCACAGTCTGGTTTGGAAGCATCCCTGCTTCAGACAGGAAGGCGGTGCAGAGAGTGGTGAGGACAGCAGAAAAGATCATTGGCAGTTCCCTCCCTTCCATGCAGGACATGGCATGCAAGATTGTCTGGGACACTACACAACCTCTTCACGACCTGTTTTCCTTGTTACCTTCTGGGAGGGGGGGGGCTTCGTGGTATCCAAAGCAAAACATCCAGATTCAATCACAGTTTTGTTCCATACAGTATTAACCTTGTGAACTCTCAAGCTTCCTGCTTCTGTTATGTATCCAAGATGGACAGTGATTAATATTTATATGTTGCTTATATGTAAGGCTGTAGATTGTATACATATGTTGTATATAGTATGTTTAAATGTGTGTTATGTACGTGTACACTTTGAGAGCAAGCAACTAAATTTCATTTTTAATGTGTGCCATTAGTAAAAAAATGACAATAAAGCTTATCTCTCTCTCCCTCTCATCTATCTGTCTGTCTGTCTGTCTGTCTATATCTATCTATCTCTATCTCTATCTCTATCTCTATATCTGTCTCTCTATCTATCTCCTGAAGGCAGCATTTAAAACAAACAAACGGGCACCCCACCGCACAGCAAAAAATCACAACCCCCCACAAGAAACCACACCATGCCCTGACAACAACAGCCAGCCAAACAAACAAACCGAAACCAGACCATGGCGCAGAGGCAACCCAACGAACAAACAGACACCATTTTCATCACACAGATGATACTTATAACACTAAGGACTGCATGGCCCAGCAACAACAACCAGCCAATCAAACAGCCCGAAACCAGACCGTGCCTCAGAAACATCCGGACAAATAACACCCACACCGATTTACACATCACATAAAAAGGTATTTAAAGGCCAGTGCTCTGACAGACGAGCACAAGTCAAAGCACACTCAAGATGTCCGTCCCTCCCGAATGGAGACGAAACGTCTGCAGCCAAATCACCAAGCTCGGAGATCAACTCAACAGCCTAACTACCATCTCGAGCTACTAATATCCCCCCCCCAAAAAGCTATAATTCCATTCTCTCTAAAATACAACTGCTCCCCTCTTCTTTTCTTTTTTTTCCCTTTTGTTTCTTCTTCAGTGGTTTGATTGCTTTCTTGGAGTTACACTTGGAGAGCACTAGACATCTGGCGAAGTAAAACTGCTCAACAAGACATTTTGCAAAGTATGGAAACAGTAGTCATAATTATATTATCTTCAGTGATGTGCTAAATGACAAAGGGAGATAAAGAGGGAGACGGCGAAAAAGAGTCCAGAAGATTGCCCCACACTTCAGGCGTGAGTTTTTTGTATTTTTTTTTAAGAAACATTTTCGTTTAAAAGGTTAATTCATCAGTGGGCGATGTTTTATTCTCATCCAGAAATTGCAGGAAAATTTTCCTCAACTCTTCAAGTGCCATTAATCAAATGTAAAGTGCTTTGCCGCTCTTCAGAGGAGAAATGGAGCTGTTTGGGGCCATCTCATGAGGTGATTAATAATGAAGAATGTGGGGGGAAAAATGCCTACAGTGTATTTTGCTTAAATTATTATGTTTCTGTTGTCTTCCAGCCATAAATCACCAACTATGAGGGAAATCTTCTTAAGGAGCTCGGGATTGAAGAAAAAATAAATCTCTCTCCCCGTCAGAACTGAGTTTCTCCAGGCTACTTGTCAAGGTGTTTCTCAACCTTGACAACTTTAAGATGGGTGGACTTCAACTCCCAGAATTCCCCAGCCAAATCCACTCATTTAAAGTTGCCACGGTTGAGCAACATTGCCTTACAGCAACTTGACCCTTTTATGACTTCTGGACCAACTCCCAGAATTTCTCAGCCAGCGTGAGGGAACTATGACCCTTTGATGACTTGTGGACCTCAACTCCCAGAATTCCTCAGCCAGCGTGAGGGAACTATGACCTTTTGATGACTTGTGGACTTCAACTCCCAGAATTCCTCAGCCAGTGTGAGGGAATTATGACCCTTTATGACTTGTGGACTTCAACTCCCAGAATTCCTCAGCCAGCGTGAGGGAATTATGACCCTTTATGACTTGTGGACTTCAACTCCCAGAATTCCTCAGCCAGCGTGAGGGAACTATGACCCTTTGATGACTTGTGGACCTCAACTCCCAGAATTCCTCAGCCAGCGTGAGGGAACTATGACCCTTTGATGACTTGTGGACCTCAACTCCCAGAATTCCTCAGCCAGCGTGAGGGAACTATGACCCTTTGATGACTTGTGGACTTCAACTCCCAGAATTCCTCAGCCAGTGTGAGGGAATTATGACCCTTTGATGACTTGTGGACTTCAACTCCCAGAATTCCTCAGCCTGGCTGAGGAATTCTAGGAGTTGAAGTCCACAAGTCATAAAAAAGCCAAGTTTGAAGACCCCTGCCTTGGAGAGACCTTGTGAATTTAAACTTTTCTCTTTGACTGCCATTTTCTCCAGTTATAAATCTCAACTGCTTAAGAAACATTACCTCGGTTTCCAAAATGATTCCCTTTATAAAATTGGGAATTCGAGATGTTGAAAAAAAAATCACAAATGATCCTTGGGCAACCGATGTTAAGTCTTTGGTTCTTGGCCTTAATATTTTATTTAGGCTTCCTTCTGGATACTGTAGAGAGTTTTTACCAAACACAACGATTTGTTCTTGTGCCATTTTTGTGAGACAGTGCTTTTTTTTTTAGTGGCATATGGAAAGCTTGTGGATTGTGTTGCTCACATTAGATGTGTTTGCACCAGATTCCCTGAGACAGCAACATCAGTTTGGATCCGTAAATAAATATGCATTTAGAAGCGTGATTGATTTGGTTGGTGATATTGAAAGACTGGGAAAAGGATATGGGGTGCTAAAGCATCCTGAATGACATTTTGTATTATTATTATTATGATGATGATGATATGAGTGACTCATAGAAAAAACTGAAAGAAAAAGAAATAGGTGAAAGAATTGGTAGGAATTCTGCATGGGAAAAAAAAGCATGAGTAGATCATTCACCTAAAAAATTTGAAAAATAGATGCAAGGAAGGATGATATCTATGGAGATTCTCCATCATCCAGGTCATGGTTGTCCCAAAGCTGCTTTTTTCAAGAGGCAACTGGACTGTCTTATTTTTCTTTGAAGATGTTTTGCTTCTCATCCAAGAAGTTTCTTCAGCTCTGAAGCTGAGAGAAGCTGAGAGCTGAAGAAGCTTCTTGGATGAGAAGCGAAACGTCTTCAAAGCAAAACAAAAAAGTCCAGTTGCCTTGTGAAAAAGCACCTTTGGGATAAGAAAGGATGATGTGGAAACTGCTTGGAACTGACTGAGACAGGGGAATGTGAGATTATGCTAATAGGAAGAATGAAAAAGGATGCTTGATGGGATGATAGAAAGACAAACTGACCATCAACAGGCACAGAGAGAAAAACAATATCTACACACCATTCAAAAGAGAGAATCCAAAAGCCAGCAAAGAAACAGAAAAATTAAAACACCTCCCCACCAGCAATTAACACCCATTTGCAAACATATGATTTTTTTCTTAAGCTTCGAACTTAAGAACGTATGATTTTTGCAAACATATGATTTTTTTTCTTAAGCTTCGATTTCAAATATTCGAAATAACAACGTCTCTTTGTTCCTCTGTTTTGCCATGAAGCAGGGGGGAAACCACGTTAAAAGCGTAACACTTGTTTTAAAATCAAGCCTTGAAATTTAGCGTGGCTATTGACTATTTTCAAAGACCGCGTGGGAAATTTCACACACTCATACAGACACGCTCTCTACTTGAGGCTAAACATGCCACCCAAACTATAAATGTTATTTTCAATACATTCTCGGGCCAAACGAGCAAGGAATTTTAATTGGAAACCAAAGATTTTGGACTGTTTCCTCTGGAGATATTTTGACAGTTCTACAACAATAAGCCAAATGTAGTTCCAGAGCTCACCATTATATGAAAAAGGAGACAGATATTTTAAAATAGGTCCAAGCTAATGGATTTCGTCTATCAAAACGTGTCTATTCTTGTACGCTGATTCTCCAGCCTTCTGGTGTTATTGATAAAGTATTCAGACAGTGTGCCATCTTCATTGCTAGCTCCCTTTAATTTTCCCAAATCCATGATTTTATTTTTATTTATGGCAGGTAAGATAAATTAATGTTACCCTCCCCACTCTCAAAGAAAATAATAAAAAATGTGGTTATTATTATAACGGAAGGCAAACATATCTTTTTTCTGAAATGCTATTCTGTCAAGGCAAGACCACCCCACCATTGTTTTTCAATATTTTTAAAGAACTGTTTTAATTCTGGGTCTTGGCTATAAATTTTGCGCAGGCCCGAACCCCCTAAACATATTTTAGCATCTTGTCAAGATGAGAGACTTGAGCATCGATAAAAATGACACTAAAATAAATGTAAATTTAGATTGCTGTCACAAGTGGCTGCTTGCTTTTGTGAAGATGTTAGGTTGCTATAGAGTTTTCCATAGCAACCTTGCATCTTATTATATAAATAATCCCTTTGGTGTCCTTAAAGCCTGCTAAGAACAGGATTAAATCTATTCTCATATGTAATGATCCTGCATTAAAACTTATCAAGATGAAAAACCAGAAAACATAATAAACCGTAATCTAGATAATAGCATTTCTGGCAGTTCAAAGGCATCGTGGCATCACAGGCATTGCAAAACAGTTTGCAGTTAGCTAGTTATATATATATATATATTTTGCAAAAACCTTCATTAAATATATCCTCTCGAAAGTTCTATTTCTTTCTTTCAATTCTCTTTTTTTTTTTAAAGGATCCAAAACGTTAATAAAACTTTCAGCGCTGTGATAAATTGAATGAATCAGATCTTGGCCTTTGATATGCTGAAGAGAGGAGACAGTGAAAAAGCTTTATTGCTTGGGTGGATTATGATCACATAAATATAAAGAATGTTTAGCTCTGGGCTCTGCCTCTTAATTTTAATTATATTTGTGCTGTTGTCGGCCATTTCTCCTTTGGTCCAAGGCAATACAGTTATTCTTAAGCTTCAGATCCCTCCTTCAGATGGAATTAGAATAGAGCTGGATGGGACCTTGGAGGTCATCTAGTCCAGCTACCTGCTCAAGCAGGAAACCCTATACCATCTCAGACAAGTGACTGTCTAGCCTCTTCTTAAAAATATCCAGTGATGGAGCACCTACAACTTCTGGAGGCAAGCTGTTCCACTGGTTAATTGTCCTCACTGTTAGGAAGTTTCTCCTTAGTTCCAGGTTGCTTCTCTCCTTGATTAGTTTCCACCCGTTGTTTCTTGTCCTGCCTTCAGGTGCTTTGGAGAATAAGTTGACACCCCCCCCCCCTATTCTTTTTGGCAGCCCCTTAGATTTTGGAAGACTGCTATCATGTCACCCCTACTTTTTTTGTCTAGACTAGTCAAACCCAATTCTTGTAAATGTTCTTCATATGTTTTTGTCTCCAGGCCTTTAATCATCCTAGCTGCTCTTCTCTGCACTTTTTCCAAAATCTCAACCTCTTTTTTGTAACGTGGTGAGCAAAACTGGATGCAGCGTAATCCCGGTGTGGTCTTACGAAGGCTTTATAAAGCGGTACTAAGACTTCACGTGATTTTGATTCTATGCCTCTGTTTACATATGGATTTGCTTGGTCTAGAGAAGAAGTGGACCGTAGTGAAATTCTGCACAACATTTGTGCCCGGAACAGCAGGTTTTGTACATCCCTGTGGCTAAACTACATCTGCTACCATCCATCACCGTGGACCCAACTTGGCAGGAGAGGAGCAGCTGAGTAACATCTGGAAGGCTGCAGATTTGCCAGACTCAAAACAGGAAGTGTTAAAGGATGCACCCTGTAAGATTTTTGAAGTACAGAGATTAAAAAGCAACGAGAAGAAAAATGAACCAATACCCTCCAGAATTAAAGGCTTGCAAAAAAAAAAATGATTAAAAAATGGCTCATTGATAATAACCAGAGATTGAAATTATATATCATAATGACACGTCGTGTCTTTCTAAGGAAAGCAGTGGAAAGCTTCAACTGAAAAGCCCTTCAGCCAGGGAGCCCATACAGTGAAGTAGAACATTCTCAAGTTATGAAAATCAGAATTTCTACTGGTTTTGAAATAACTCAGAAGGATGTTGCCAAGATATGGTTTGCTATAGCAAGGTTATCTTTGAATGGCTATAGTTATAGGAAGCTGGTGCTTATTTTGAGACAATCAGTCCCATAAGCATCGTAAAGCTAGGATCCTAAACCCATAGGGGCCACACAGCTCTTGATTGATCCAAATTAGCTTGGGAAATTTTCCAAGGACAATTTTGCCTGAATTGAATTTCAATATATTAGCTTCCATTCCGTCATCCTGATGTAGCAATTTTCTTGCATCATCTAGATTGAATTTAAAAAAAGAAGGAACAGAACTGGATACCATGCATATAGATATAATAAGTAGTAAACGCTCAAATGCCATGTATAAAACATGGGAAATTAGATAAAATCCAGAGAGACATCAATACATTATGCATTTGCTTCTGACTCTATTTTGTAAATGTCATCCAGGTGAGCACAGAAATACAAATGAAAAAATCTCCAACTATTTGGTCTTGAAAGCTATCGAGAAGTCTAGAAGCCTACACTGAACAGCATTCTCCATCTCTGATCATCCCAAAGTTGACCCAGATATTTTCAATGCCAAAGTCAACCCTAAGTCCCTAAATGTGGAAAACTAATTTCACATTTAGAGTTCCTGGTGTTGACTACTGTAGGAGAAGAGAAGATAGAGCCTGGGGTCGGAGTCAAAACAGGAAACAGCCTGGAATCATTACATTCCCACAAATGGTCCAAGTTCAACCTCTCTTGGATTCTGTTGAGTCTTATTAAGTGGCAATTTAGTGCTGACCCTTAATTGACTAGAATAGATTCTTGTGTCTAGGCATCAGCAATGGATCATCTTAACTGGAATTTAATGTATGGTCCTGATCCTTCACATACGACAGCTACTCGCTTAAAAATTTCCTTTT
>NW_024097980.1:1072500-1080000 GCF_016545835.1 Crotalus tigris | reverse complement strand
GGCAAAGCCCCAACTCTCTTGTAGTGCTGATAATGTTAACTAGTTTGGTAATGAAACGTCTGCACGAAAACCACCAAGCTCAGAGAGCACCGAGTACCCCGCTGGTTCTTTCTATCTGCCCATTTCTAACTTGCATTTGTGAGACTTTTAAAAGAGAGGTACATTTACCAGGACAGGGGCATCCATGAATAGAATAGAATAGAGCTGGAAGGGACCTTGGAGGTCTTCTAGTCCACCCCCCTGCTCAAATAGGAGACCCTACCATCTCAGACAAGTGACTGTCCAATCTCTTCTTAAAAACCTCCAGTGATGGAGCCCCCACAATTTCTGGTGGCAAGTTGTTCCGCTGGTTCAATGTCCACACTGTTAGGAAGTTTCTCCTTAATTCCACGTTGCTTCTATAATAACAATAATAATAAAGTTGGAAGGGACCTTGGAGGTTATCTAGTCCAACCCCCTGCTCAGGCAGGAAACCCTACACCGTTTTGGACAAATGGCTGTCCAGTCTCTTCTTAAAAACCTCCAGTGTTGGAGCATTCGCCGCTTCTGGAGGCAGGTTGTTCCACTGGTTAATTGTTCTCACTGTCAGGAAGTTTCTCCTTAGTTCTAGGTTGCTTCTCTCCTGGATTAGTTCTCTCTTTGGTCAGTTTCCAGAGTGTCCAAAAAAGTCAAGATGATATCCATGACTTTGTAACTGAAGTCCTTCTTCTTTGCATGTGAAGTGTGCGTGCAACACATGTGTTGCAGACTTTTGAATGCATCTCAAAGGAGTCCTAATGCTTTTGTGGGTCCCCCTGAGATGCAGCTGTATTAATTCCTGCTCATGCACAGTCCGTGTGTTTAGCTTCCTTAAGTGACACATTATAGAATCAGAAGACCAGCCGTCTCTCTAGAGGGTATACCGTAAACTCAAAGTTTCACCAAATTCTATGCCAGTGATCTAGAAATAAGCGTAGCTTCTAAACTTCCAGTGAAATCAGTGGAGTATAGGAAGACTTAACTGAAAATAATATTCAATCAGTTGCTCAAGAAGAAAGTCTGTATTTCTATGCTCTGCCGAATGAAAAACAAAATCCTTGCTGAAATTACTTGTAGCACGAGAATTGAGGCATTTGGCTAAATTTATGAAGTACAGATAATCTGTCCCCAAAGATGCTTTTTCATGAGGCAACTGGACTTTCTTGTTTTTCTTTGAAGACGTTTCGCTTCTCATCCCAGAAGCTTCTTCAGTTCTGACTGGATGTGGGAAAAGGAAGGATTTATACTCCTTGCAGACTGCTGGTCATCTGCCTTCTTTTAGAGAGTCTTTGAGGCCACTTGGAGGTTTAGCTGTGTCCTCAGGGTTACCTGAGCGGTGCAAATGGGCGTGGAGCCTTCTTGGAACTACCGAAAGGACCGTGTTGTAGACTGGAGATAGATGATGTCGTATCCCTCCCCCTCTGTTGCCAACACAACATAAAGGTGGACAAGCTTCTGCCTTAGTGGATTCTTGGGCAAAGGATGGAAACTAATCAAGGAGAGAAACAACCTGGAACTAAGGAGAAACTTCTGGACAGCGAGAACAATTAACCAGTGGAACAACCTGCCTCCAGAAGCGGTGAATGCTCCAACACTGGAGGTTTTTAAGAAGAGACTGGACAGCCATTTGTCCGAAACGGTGTTGGGTTTTCTGCCACTAAGGCAGAAGCTTGTCCACCCAAAGGATGGAACACCCAAACAAGAACTGAGCAGTGTGGTATATGCAGTACAATGCAGTGAGACACGTGTGACTATGTACATTGGGGAAATGAAACAAGCCCTCCACAAACTCATGGCGCAACGTAGGAGAACAAGAACATCAGGAGAAGATTCAGCAGTTCATCTGCATTTGAAAGACCAAGCCACTCTTTGGAAGACAGCAAAGTCCACATTCTGGACAGAGAGGACCGCTGGCTTGAAAGAGGCCACCTAAGTCCAAACTGAACAGCCCTCTCTCAACAGAGGGGGAGGGATACGACAACACACACCTCCTGTGTACAACACAGTCCTTTCAGCAGTCCCAAGAAGGCTCCACACCCATTTGCACCACTCAGGTGACCCTAACGACACAGGTAAACCTCCAGGTGGCCTCCAGGACTCTCTAGGCAAATGACCAACTGTCTGCAAGGAGGAGGAGGAGGAGGAGGAGACCTCCAAGGTCCCTTTCAACTCTATGATTCTATGTCCTATGAGTGTATTTTCGCTCTGACCAGAGAGACAGAAATTACCTCAGTGCTAAGGGAAATAAAGCAGGAAAACCCTTTCCAGTCAATGCTGAAAAATCGAAATTTCATTACTGACATATCCCCTTGCATGAATAAGTGGGAAACAATGAAAAATATAGAAGAACACAGGAAGGATTACACCTGGAGTGGTTCCACATCAAATAGTTGCTCGCAGATCAATAGGCTGCTGCCCCGGGTCCTTTTTCTAGATTGTTTTTTTTTTATTAGCTACAAACATAAACCTGTACAAATCTTTCTTCCCTCCCCAATGAGGGCATTTTCTGAACACGGAATCCTTTTATTGCTCTTTCTCCAAGAAGCATAAACAAGATGGCATCAAATGCTAGACCAGACCTATGAAAACATAATCCGTTTCCAGCACAGGTGTTATAATCCGTGAGGGGGAGTCTCTTCCTCTTAAAAATATGGATTTTACTGCACAGTTCTGTGCCATAAAACGATGGAAGGAATAGAATAGAACAGAATGCAATGGAAATAGGAATAGGAATAGGAATAAGAAGAGAAGAGAAGAGAAGAGAATAAAAAATATGGAATGGGATAGAATGGAATGGGAGAAGAGTGGAGAAGGGAAGGGAAGGGAAGGGAAGGGAAGGGAAGAGAAGAGAAGAGAAGAGAAGAGAAGAGTTGGAAGGGACCTTGGAGGTCATCTAGTCAAACCCCCTGCTCAGGCAGGAAACCCTATACCATTTTGGACAAATGGCTGTCCAGTATCTTCTTAAAGACTCCCAGTGTTGGAGCATCCACAGCTTCTGGAGGCAAGTGGTTCCACTGTTAATTGTCCTCACCGTCTGGAAGTTAGTTCCAGGTTGTTTGATTAGTTTCCATCCGTTGCTTCTTGTCCTGCCTTCAGGTGCTTTGGAGAATAGCTTGACTCTCTCTTCTTTGGGGCAGCCCCTGAGATATTGTAACACTGCTATCATGTCCCCCCATATCCCATTTGACCAGATCTCTCAGGGTTCAAGGAAGGCAGTAAAGATAGTCCTCGATTTACAACAGTTCATTTAGTGACAATTCAAAGTTATGACGACACTGAAAAATGTGACTTACGGCCGTTTTTCACATTTAGGACCGTTGCAGCCTCCCCATGGTCACGGGATCCAAATTCAGATGCTTGGCCACTGACTCACATTTATGATGGTCGCAGTGTCCCCCAGAGGTCACGTGATTCCCTTTTGCGACCTTCTGACAGACAAAGTCAACGGAAGTGCCAGATTCACTAAAACAACCCGTGTTCCTAACTTAACAATGCAATGATTCACTTAACCAGTGCAGCGAGAAAGGTTGTAAAATGGGGCAAATCTCAATTAACAAGTCTCTCACTTAGCATTATTAATTTGGGGCTCAGTTGTGGCTGTAAGTCAAGAACTACCTGTATATTCACCACAATGTAAAAAAGATGTGGAGACTCTAGAAAGAGTGCAGAGAAGAGCAACAAAGATGATCAGGAGACTGGAGGCCAAAACATATAAGGAGCGGTTGCTAGAATTGGGGATGTCTAGTTTAATGAAGAGAAGGACGAGGGGGGACATGATAGCAGCCTTCCAATATCTCAGGGGCTGCCCCAAAGAAGAGGGAGTCAAGCTGTTCTCCAAAGCGCCTGAAGGCAGGACGAGAAGCAATGGATGGAGACTAATCAAGGAGAGAAGCAACCTTGAACTAAGGAGAAACTTCCTGACAGAACAATTAACCAGTGGAACAACCTGCCTCCAGAAGCGGTAAATGCTCCAACACTGGAAGTTTTTAAGAAGAGATTGGACAGCCATTTGTCTGAAATGGTCTAAGGTTTCCTGCCTGAGCAGGGGTTTGGACTTGATGACCTCCAAGGTCCCTTCCAACTTTATTATTATTGCTATTATTATTTCAGAAACAAAGAGAGAAGGAACTACAATTTTACCTGCGTCCTCCACCCTCAGCTTCTTATTACTGGGATTTTCATCGCTGTCATCGTCCGACATGTCCATCTCTTCTTCTCTCCTGATCCCCATCAGTTGTTCGCTGTGAGCGTTCCTGAGTTCCTAAAAGAAAGCAAAACCCAACAAAAAAACAAAAAAACTTTACTTTGTCAGTCGTGGCAGAAGCCAAAAATTCCACTTCCTGAAGTCAATTCGCTCCCTTTGAAAGGGCCACATCCCGTCTTGTCCCTTTCGCTCAATTCGCTCCCTTTGAAAGGGCCACATCCCGTCTTGTCCCCTTCGCTCAAAAGAGCACTTTAGCGATGCTGATGGAGATACGTTATTAATGTGTAGTTTTTCAAATTATGACGTTCTGCCTCGATGACGCTAGGTTTAAGTTACAGACTAATTTGATTTTTAGGAGGGACGTGTTAACATAAAACGGTAATACGTTTTGGTAGAGCCTGACAAAGACATGGTTTTAAAAAATTAAGTACTTTGAAGAGATAATGATATTATTTTTTTAAAAAAACAACCCACTTTAGGAGGGTCCTGCCCTTTCTTGCTCAATATCTATTATTTGATTTTGAGAGAAGGATGGCAGATTGAAAATGGAAACAGAAAGAAGAGCGTGGAAAACCTCACAGGCTGTTTTAGCTTCAGCCTAAAATTGCGGATACTTAGGTTAGACATTTCAAGTCCTATAGCGGAAAGCTTAAGCTCTTCATCCAAATGACTAAAAAAAAAATGTTGCCGTGAGGCATGGCCAAAGTCAAATAGCACTGGGAACAATTTATCTATACTAGGTTGCTGTCCTTCATCTAATTATTATACTGTGGGGGTCCTTGGTGCTCTCTCAGCTTCATTGTTTTCTGACAGACATTTCATGACCCAACTAGGTAACATCATCAGTGCTAGAATGGAGGGTGAGTTCTGGAGACGAGGAGGAGGAGGAGGAAGAGGAGGAGAGGAGGAGGAGGAAGAAGAAGAAGAAGAAGAAGAAGAAGAAGAAGAAGAAGAAGAAGAAGAAGAAGAAGAAGAAGAGAAGGAGAAGGAGGAGGAAGAGGAGAAGAAGAAGACAAAGAAGAAGAAGAAGAAGAAGAAGAAGAAGAAGAAGAAGAAGAAGAAGAAGAAGAAGAAGAAGAAGAAGAAGAAGAAGAGGAAGAGGAGGAGGAAGAAGAAGAGGAGGAGGAGAAGAAGAAGAAGAAAAGGAGGAGGAGGAGGAGGAGGAGAAGAAGAAGAAGAGGAAGAGGAAGAAGAAGAAGAGGAAGAGGAAGAAGAAGAAGAAGAAGAAGAAGAAGAAGAAGAAGAAGAAGAAGAAGAAGAAGAAGAAGAAGAAGAAGAAGAAGAAGAAGAGGAGGAAGAGGAGGAAGAAGAAGAAGAAGAGAAGGAGGAGGAGAAGAAGAAGAAAAGGAGGAGGAGGAGGAGGAGGAGAAGAAGAAGAAGAGGAAGAAGGAAGAAGAGGAAGAGGAAGAAGAAGAAG
Organism: Crotalus tigris; assembly: GCF_016545835.1. Lineage (NCBI taxonomy): Eukaryota > Metazoa > Chordata > Lepidosauria > Squamata > Viperidae > Crotalus > Crotalus tigris. The sequence goes on along the minus strand of NW_024097980.1, from coordinate 1,074,361 downwards.
AAGAAGAAGAAGAAGAAGAAGAAGAAGAAGAAGAAGAAGAAGAAGAAGAAGAAGAAGAAGAAGAAGAAGAAGAAGAAAGAAGAAGAAGAAGAAGAAGAAGAAGAAGAAGAAGAAGAAGAAGAAGAAGAAGACTGTGGGGTTCTTGTTGCTCTCTGAGCTTGGGATTTTCTTGCAGACATTACCCAACTAGGTAATATTATCAGTGATCAAGGGGAGTGTGGTTTGTTCTCTGTTCGTATAAAAGTGGCTTGCCTGTCAGTGTTAGTGGAAATGTTCTTCGTTAGGCTGTTATTTATTGTTTGATTGTTTGTCTCAGTTGGCAGTTCCTTGGTTGGGATATTGTTTATTGCTGGATTGTTGGTATTAATCTTGGCGTTGATCTCTGCTTATCTGGGTATTGATTGCTGGCAAAGAGGTATTGTGGTCTTTTGGCTTTTTGATTGTCACTTTTGAATGGTATGTAAATGCTATTTATCTCTATGTGCCTGTTGATGGTCGATTTGCCTGCAGGCTGAGCTTCCAGGAATTCTCTAGCATTTTTTGAACTTAGCTTGGTCTAGGATGCTCCCAGCGTCCCCGTTGAAACTATGATTAAGTATAGTAATGATTATACCTTTAAGGTTTAAATGACTTTAAAAGAGAGTTTGAAAGTTGTGGCAATAACAGATTCTGCGTGTGATGTTAAAGCCAAAGCATCTCCTTTGGGTCATGCCTTTTGAAAGCTCGCATCCTTTCCGAAATAAATTCTTCCTGTTTAAACTATGAACTTATCTATTTTGTGTGACCTTGATGGAAAGGAATCGGGATGCAGCACTCCTGCATAAAACTGTTCCAGAAATTAGTTCGTATCAGATAAATCCATTTTACAGCACCAGAGAGAGATGAAGGCCTCGGGCTTATGTACGTTTGTGAAGCCCATCTTCAGAAAAATTACCAATAGGAAAGAGAACACGGGAATGCAAACCACATGCACACGGGCTTCATATTGAGTTGTTTTTTTCCCCTTCTCAGTAAAGGTGACATTATAGCTCTCTTCCCTAATGGGGGCACAAGGAATGAGAGAATTCACGTTTAATCTAATAATTGTTGTCAGGTGGAACACAAGGATATAGACCAGGGGTGTGAAACTCAGTTTCACTGAGGGCCACATCAGCATTGTGGTTGCCCTCGGGGGGCCAGGTGAGTGTGGCCAGGGTGGGTCCAGCCTACTGGGTGGGTGTGGATGGAGTGGGTGTGGCCTACTGGGTGGGCATGGCCAGCTCTACATCATTCAAGGGTGCCTGTGGGGGCCTGGGCAGGAGTGGGACAGATCTAAGGGTCTCTGGCAGAAGGGGGTGGGACCGGGGCAAGTGCCAAGGCATGGTCCATTGGGGCAAGTGCCAAGATGGCCACCACAAAATTGTACATTGGCTCCTGGCTGGCCTGGGCCAAGGTAGTGGATGCCGTTCCCTCACTGTTTCCAGGATGGCTTCGTGGGCCACAGGAAACCACTTCGTGGGCCACATCTGTCCCCCGGGCCTTGTGTTTGACATGTCTGATATAGACCAATGATGAGTGCAGCACTTTCTGGTCCAGAGACAGCCATTTTTTCTATTGAAAAAAGCCCAGTTCCCAGGGAGGTGATTTAAAATCTTTGGAAGAAGAAAAGAGAAGTCACTTCTGAGAAATAAGGGTGGTGTGCTATTTTATTCCTTGCAATAAATGTGCTAGGTTATCCCTTGCAATTAATGAGCGGCTCAAATAGTTTGTTGTAGAGATGCATCAATAAAATAATCCATTATCCTAGGGGCGCGTGCGGCCCTTAATCACCGCAGAAGTGCTGAAGCTGAGGGATGCAAGTTTTTTCCATACAAGGACTTGG